>NC_136262.1:194451583-194569083 GCF_964187855.1 Myxine glutinosa | reverse complement strand
AAATCCCTTCCCAGACTCGTAGGCATCTATAACCTTCTTTCTGAAGGCCTCAGAGAGCTCTTTTGATCTAGGCATGGTGACGCCGCACACTTCAACAAGAAAGAGCCATCCAAACGAAATGTCTGAGGTTTAAATAAGACAGGTTCCTCCAAGATCCTCTCTAACGATGTTCTAATCATTTGCACCTGAGCTGGTGCACCTGATTCTAATTTTAGGTATTTGAATTCGTGATAAATGTTGGGGTGTACTTACTTTTTCCACATGCGAAATTCGCATTTATGTTTATTTAAATTACTAGGACGTGCCCGTACGTGGGTGCCCGTTCCTTGCCAAAAAAAAAAAAAAAAATGTCTGGGCGTGCCCGTAAGTGCGTGATGTGACCGTACAATGAATGTATCGTCCCGACGCCGCAGCTTGGATGGCGCTGCAGTTAATCGGGCCTGTATCGGCAGAGTTATTATAAACGTGTACTACAATCGATCGTACCTTACAACAATCAACACAGATTGCAACGTCAAATAAATGAATACGCTCTCAAATGTGCCGACCGAGGCAGCGTCTGCTCGCCACGTTCAGCATCAGTACGTCGTCACTATGACTATCCGTAAGTCCGGAAGTGACGTCCTCATTTGACTGTCCGGAAGGTCGCATATCGCAGTTACGATGAATCGCAAATTAGTTTTAATTAGTTTTAAAACATAGTTTAACGCCAACATAGTTTGCCAACGTGAAATAAATGAATACGCTCTCAAATGTGCCGTCCGAGGCAGAGTCTGTTCGCCACGTTCGGCACACGTGATAGCTCGCTGCTCTCTGATTGGTTGAATCGTTTTTTGGACATAGCTCGGTAACTACTTGTCCGATTAATATGAAACCTTGAAAAGGCACATCCTCAGGTCCCCAGCAATATATCTGGCAAGTTTAAAGTATATCGGACCCGTGGTTGTCGAGAAACAGCGGTCACAGACACACAGACACACAGAGATTACTGGAATTATAGATAGATACAATGGACTACAAAATGTAAATGTTTCATGATATTTGTTATATTATATCACCTTTATCTATCAATATTGTTGAAATGAAGATCAAAGAGCTGTATGTTGAAATATGTTGAAAAAGTCAAAACTTTACATGGGGTGTACTTACTTTTTCACATGACTGTATATATGTGTGTGTGTGTGAGTGTGTGTGTGTTTGTGTGTGTGTGTGCACGTATATGTGTGCGTGCGTGTGTGTACGTGAAAGTTATTGTAGTTGGCTGCAGCTCCACGTGGTTGGGTTTCAGGCACCGGTGGAGATTGGGGGGGTAGGGGTGGCAATGCCCCCACCTTAATTTTTTTCAATAGTTTACAATGAAGATAAAACATCCCGTATTTAAACGTGAGTAACAATAATGAACGTACACGGTATTTGTGATTTCACGTACACTGTAACGAAACTAACAAAAGGTAATTTTTGAAATCAGACCTAGCTACCCATTATTAATATTAAGCCCTTGCCCCCCTCCCCCCCTCCCCCTAAATAGAGAGGTCAAACTACGCCTATGGTTTCAGGAGATGGAAGGGAGACTTACCAGGTCTCAAAGTATCCATCTCCATCGATCCAAAGTATCACTTACCTCACTGAGGTGTGTGTTTGTTTGCGTGTTTGTGAACACACAAATATACTGCAGAAAGTTAAAGAGGGTTATTGCATTACACGTTGACATCGTCATTCTCATTGTCCATTTAGCAAACGAACAATTAAAGCAGTAAATAAAAGAAACACATCTGACAACATGAAACACCTGTCAATTTGAGACAACCTCCGTACAATAGTATGATTATGTCAACAATTTCACAGCCACTCTGGGGCGCGCGTCACGAAGCACAATTCGCGGAACGTCACATTCACTTTTTCGAGCGTTTTTTTTCCGAATGGCGAATCGATCGCACATCACAATGATGGGAACAGATGCACTGATTTAACAGGCGGACGGCTGATGCTGCTGGCGTTCTGCAAACAGAGCGGGGCCCGGTCGATGAGAATCACTTTGCCATGTCGAGAGCCCCCGCACCAGGCTCATTTAACCGCCCCCACCACGCCACGTTCGCCCCATCCTCCTCCTGTACAGAACATGCTAAACAACAGTCGAAGGAGCTTTTTGCTAAATACATCTGAGCTGTCATCGTGAAGCTTTGAGTGCAAAAATTGAACAAAATTGCACCTATTAAAATTTTCGCTATGCTACATTTTTATTAATTAAATAATTTATTAATAATTATGAATTTTTATTAATTAAATAATTTATTAATAATTATGAATTTTTATTAAATTTTTATTTATTATTTTTTTTCCTATTAAATTTTTGTTAATTATTTTTGCTAATTAAAAAAAATTTTTTTTTTAAAACTTGCTATATAAATTGCGCCTATTTTTAATGGACGTGCAGGAGCAGAAGAGGTTAAATTTTTTGAATATTGCAAAACATCAGATGAAGGGAACTCGTCGCGGTTTATTTACAGATGTGAAATACAACGAATAAGGCGTTAATAAAAAAATGAATTGGGAGGAATGTCTGGGTGTTCAGTAGAGATAAGGGAAGTACGTGCGTGTTGGTACTGCTGGCGATGTTGAGGTACCACGAGGGTCGGGTGCGTTGTCCTTGTAAAGATAATTTAAGGAAAACTAAACCCCAAGTCCATTGCTATCTTCATCAATTGTGAGACGTTCGATGAAATGGACTCGTGCATGGAAGAGGGTGAAATTGTCAAATTGCCTGTCAACAAGTTCTTTTGGTTTTTTTTCAGAGCATTTCATGCAGAGTTACCAGAGGGACTATCAGCACAAACTGTGGAATACAAAAAAAAAAACCCCCAACTCCCCCAAAAAGATGAGCGAGGCACAAAACACTGCTGTTACACATTCACGAGCGCACTCTGGTGGCATCTTCCACAGGGTAGGTAGTAGGAGCATCCAACAGAAAGGTTTTTTTTTTTTTTTGTATACTGAATCGAGGCTCGTGAAAGAGCTAACATTTACTTCACAAACAAATCGACCAGACAAACAAAATACACAAAAAGAGGGAGCGGAAGACAAGATGGGGAGAAAAGGGGAAGCACACAAACACAACATCCGAGAGCAGGGAGATGTGTGGAAGGGAGAGGGCCTGGGGGGAGGAGGCATGGGAAGGGGGGGGGGGGGAGGGAGAAGTATAAAGCACAAGGACACCAAGGACTTCCAGGACAGAAGTTGGTATTTCAAAAAGGGGAATTGGGGTGAAATTAGCGGGGGTAGAAAAGATCAAGGTTTTGGATGGGGGAAGATAAGAGATGGTGGTGAACAGCTGTTTTAAAGACTTGGAGGGTGGAGTGGGATTGAAGAGAGTGAGGGAGTTTGTTCCAGAGGCGGGAGAAAAGAGGAATGAAGGAGTGAAGGTGAGCAGAGAGTTGATTTTGGCAGTTTAACCAAAAGAGGGTTGCAGGCAGATCTTGTGCGACCTGTAGGAATATTTGCGGGACAGAGCCCAGAGAGAGCTGGGGGGGGGGGCAAGGCCAGAGAGGAGTCGGTAGAAGACGGAAAGACCACCAACCTGCCTGCAGTGAGTGAGTGAGAGGCCCTTGGAGTTAGCTTCATCGCGGGAGATTCCAATGATTCTGAATGCTTTGGTTTCAACAGCGCGAAGGCGAGCTAGGTGTGAGGCAGGAGCACCAGCCCAGAGGGGAGAGCAGTATTCCATTGAGCTGCGGATGCAGGTTGGTTACTTGACATGTTTAACATCAACCCACCTCCTCCACTTCCCCTGTCCTCATTCCTTCACATCTTCTTTTATTGTCATTCTCTGATTGCAAGTGGAACAGTTGGATTATAACATATACCTGAAAGGACAGCATTATTTGGAGTAAATAAGTTTATTATGGGAACATTTAGAAAGTAATGGGGAAGGATAACATGATGAATACAAGCACGGCACTCAGTAGACAGCATATACCTCCGCCAGGCTGAACAGTAAGTTTTGTATCCCACTGATAGGTCAGATATGAACCCGACCTTAACGAAAATGTAATTGGTTTGTTCTTGTCACTTCACCAACTCCTACAACTAGTTTTGTCATTAGTAATCCACAATTTTTTGAAATATCATGCTACATATCGTTTTTGCCTCTATCACTCAATGGTGAAGAATCACGTAAAAATTTAAAAATTATCATATCCAGACCTTCACCAAAATTGAATCAATTCTTCCTTGTCACACACACAACCTGTCCACTAAGGTTCGTCAGAACCCATCCACCACTTTTTGAGATATTGTGCTATATACTATTACGTTTGTGGGGGTAGAGGAAGACATACCATAGTACAGGTAGGATCGTATCGGAATAGCATGGGCCGTGGATGCGTAGGAGACATTTCGATGTGTTAAGTAGGGAAACTGGAGCTTAAGATTGTTTTGTCTTCACACGGGGGGGGGGGGGGGGGGGGGGGAGGGGTGAAGCTGTGTTAAGTAGATAGGGGTTAAGGTAAGGTTAGTTTTCCCCCAGTTTGTGATTGCCTCCTGTGGCTTTTCCCAACGTTTTTTTTTACAGCTACAACAAAACCGGCCATAAAAACCACAGTTACAACAACAACAATAACAACAATCATCTCCTGCAAGCCAGGCAGAGCCGTTCGGCAAGTAAACCCCGCCTCCAGAGGAAAGCAAAGGGCAGGCCACGCCCCGAAGTTCGTCATTGGTCAAGCAAGACAATGGGGTGTTTCGATGGAGCTCGGGAAATTGGACCTCAGGGTGATGTCATTGAGAAGGTTCGAGAGTAGGAAGAAGAAGACTCTCTCTCTCTCTCTCTCTCTACCTGACAGGAGAAATACCATGATCAAAAAGGTGGTGTTCTCAGGGCGAGGTCCACCCATTGCACTCCGGGTGGGTTGACCCTTGCGATTTCCCCAAATGTGGGAAACTCGACTGTACAATTTCTCTCTCTATCTCTCTATCTCTCTCTCTCTCTCTCTCTCTGGTTTCTGTGCTGGAGGAGAAGGCTTGGCCATTTTGTGTGGGCTGTGAGAAGAGGGTTTCTGCTGCAGTGATTGAAAAGGAGTTTTGAGTATTGTTGTCTCGTAAGGAAGCTGGAAGCCACGTGTGCTTCCCCAAACGGTAGAGGGGAAATTAGGCCGTCTCATCTTTTTGCTTCGCGCCTGGGTGTTTTCGACGTGGGGTTTCGGCGCCATTGTTGAAGCGCTTCCCGTGCAAGCGGCTTCGGGCCACATCGTACTGCCAACTTCATTCAACGATCTTGATGAGCAAGCTGAGTGCCGGATAACTTAAAACATTTTTTTTTTGTGATTATTTTTCCCCTTGTCTGTTTTTTGACTGAGTGGAGACGTCTCAAATTAGAAATTAGATTTACCTCACCTTTCATTTTATCGCATTGCATTTACTTTTATTAACTCGTTATCGTGGTACTTTCATTTGTTGTGTCATGTGTGTTTATTCATTGTGGGTTTTGGGAATCAATCCATGTGCTTTGTTCAGGTAAGCATCTTTCTGCCTTCCATCCTGCGCACGCAAAAAAAAAAAAGTACGGCCATTATTCGGAGTTTGCCTCGGAATTAAAGACCGTCCGGCTATTCGTCCAAGGCTGGTGTCCATTGACCACGGACTTGACAATAGTTTTTTGCCCTATTTCTCAATGGTGAAGAATCATTTGAAAATTCTCAGATCCAGATACGGACCTTCACCAAAGTGTAATCATTTCGTCCTTGTGACATACCCAACCTCTCCATCAAATTTCGGCCAAATCCGTCAACAATTGTTTGAGATATCCTGTTCACAAACTCACAGACAGACAGACAGTGGTGAAAACATTACCTCCATTCACCTTCGGTGGCAAAGGTAATAACACTTACAACATTAATTTTATCAACTGTGACATGGCACCCTAAATGCCAGCCATATCTCAAAACACGTTCTCCTTGAGTTGGTCGAGCAAAGTGATGGAAACTGAGATTTTAAACTCACAAGGAAACAAAACACCGATTTCAGCAATTGAGAAATCTTGGATCTGATCATAATTTAATTTCCTCTTCATATACCTGTAGGCTGTATGTGAAAAGTATCAGTGTACTTAAAGAGTAATAATCAAAGCGAGGCGCAAAGCGCCCCTCCCTTTATATACAGTGCATTCAGAAAGTATTCAGACCCCTTCACTTTTTTCACATTTTGTTATGTTGCAGCCTTATGCTGAAATCGTTTAAATTCATTTTTTCCCTCACCAATCTACACTCAATACCCCATAATGACAAAGAGAAAACAGGATTTTAGAAAGTTTTGCAAATTTATTAAAAAGAAAAAACTGAAATATCACATTGACATAAGTATTCATACCCTTTGCTATGACACTTGAAATTTAGCTCAGGTGCCTCCCATTGCTCTTGATCATCTTTGAGATGTTTCTACACCTTGATTGGAGTCCACCTGTGGTAAGTTCAATTGATTGGACATGATTTGGAAAAGCACACACCTGTCTATATAAGGTCTCACAGCTGACTAAGCATATCAGAGCAAAAACCAAGCCATGAGGTCGAAGGAACTGCCTGCAGAGCTCAGAGACAGGATTGCGTCGAGGCACAGATCTGGGGAAGCCTACAAAAAAATTCTGCTGCATTGAAGGTTCCCAAGAGCACAGTGGCCTCCATAATTCTTTAATGGAAGAAGTTTGGAACAACCGGGACTCTTCCTAGAGCTGGCCGCCCGGCCAACCTGAGCAATCGGGGGAGAAGGGCCTTGGTAAGAGAGGTGACCAAGAACCCGATGGTCACTCTGGCTGAGCTCGAGATCCTATGTGAGATGGGAGAAACTCCCAGAAGGACAACCATCACTGCAACACTCCACCGATCTGGGCTTTATGGCAGAGAGCCAGACGGAAGCCTCTCCTCAGTGAAAGACACATGAAAGCCCACAGAATCTTGTTTCTCACACTCTGAGAGTCCTTTAGATGCTTTTTTGCAAACTCCAAACGGGCTTTCATGTCTGCAACCATCACCAGGTGGCGCTACACGGTACACATTGACATAGAGAATTTATGCCCCTTCCCCGGTCCCCCACATCCCCGAATGAGGCCACGACCACATGGCCTATGTTACCCCCCCCCCTCCCCCAGACAAAGTTGTAATTGTATTTGTACCCTGAGTAAAGTATATGTGTTTATAGCTGGAGTACCCGGCGTTGCTCAAGAGGAAAAAAAACATTAACATATTTGAAATGAGGGCAAATATAAAGGAAAAGCAATTACATCCACATCAGAATCCATCACAAATGTCAAATCATCATTTTACCTTTTCGTTGAGTATATTCTGGTGAATGTGTCGTTCATCACGTTTCTGAGTTAAGTGTGATGCCCAGCAGGAAGAAGAAGAAGCCTGAATACCAACTTCGAAAACTTCCGGAATTGTTTTATTATTTGTGTTCAAATGTCTGGTGATCGTTTTGTATTTATTTATGCGAATGTGTACTTGTATATAACCGTCATTAATCAAAAAGGTTTCGGCACTATCGAGCTTTTTTTTTTAATCCCAAAAAACGAACTTTTTGTTTATTCAAAAACTTCTTTTTTTGATTAAAACACTCCCAGGCACTCATTGACGAATCTCTGAAAGTTTGACGAAGATCCGTTCAGCCATCTCTGAGAAAAATGGCGACACAGACAGACAGACAGACAGACCAACAGCTCTCTTATATAGTAGATTGAATAATCAAAGGGAGGCACAAAGTACCCTTCCCTTTATATGGGATCGTCACGTAATGCACCAAGTAATGCTCTGGAAAAGTGAATATAAAGGGGAGCCCATTTCATTCATACAGCTCCATGAAGAGGTAAATGTATTTTATTTGCCAGATGTAGGGCGCCCCTCTTGGTTCCTCCTCAGAACACAAGGGTAGTCCAGCATATGCACACGAGATTTTTTGAATGCCCCTTATTTTCTGTTGTTTGGCATTCTCTACAAGCTATGGAATGTCCCTTCTTTTCTATACTTTGCCACATGGCACATATCCTATTATAAAGGGGCCTTTCTTTACCCCTGGCATTTTACCCAAGAATATAACATTTCCTCCCCCATTTTGTGAAGGCAGCCATGCCTTGCCTTTGTAGGCCAGTGATGGCTGCACAGCCAATTGGACACCAACGAAGGCAACTTTTTACAACAGGGAAATTCACAAATTGCTTGAAGTGTTTAACACAACATTTTTCATTTCAGGATGAAATGCTACATTTTGAGAACGACTAGGAACGCTCATATACAGGAGGTCAGTTTTCGATACTTCGGCCGCCTTGACCACCAATGCGGTGGCACAGTCATACAGGTCTTGTGTAATTGGCGGTTTGGTCATGAGACCACATGACTGTCGTAGTAGCGCACACTTTCAGAAGGAGACAACACAGTGATGTACACTCACCCAGGTGTGCATGTCAGGGAAAGAGGGTCTCAAAATATAATCCAATAGCCATGGGTTTGTGTCATCAATAAGTTCCAGAAAAAATGGCACTGCCATGTTTTGAACTTGCATCATTTTTTGTGATGTGGTCGAGGTCACAGCTTGTGATTCAGAGGATGAGCTCAAGAGGTCTTTGAAAATCAGAAAGTACAGAAGGGCAAGGCCCATAGTCATGAAGAATGACTTCCTGTAACAAGAGAAGGGAGTATGCGTCAAATACAATGACTGGATGGGCATCACGTGTGGACCAGACCAAGTGTGCAATGCTGATTGGACATTTTAAACTGGGAGGACTATCTGCCGGCATCAGTTGGTGGACATTGAAGAACCCACGGTGTTCTTCACGAAGAGTAGGCAAGCTATCACCGGCACGCTCAACAAATTCGAAATTCCTGTCATGCCCTACAGAGGGCATTGTGTAAGCGGCAAAGCCATGCCCTCACCCAGTGATGATAGCATACAGTCTTGTTCTGCGTTCAAACCAAGAAGTCTTCTTATTGTGTTTGTACTTTCTATCCAGCTTGCTTCGTCTGGTCTTCCTCTCCGTTATAGTTAGGTCCAAAACTTCAATTCCGTGACCATTTTCTGGCTAGTAAGGTTTGACGATTGATTTGACTTCTATTGACATTTTATAACAAAAATAGCCTCTATGTCCCTCCCAAAAATCCCGGCATTTTTCGCCAGAGGCCCGAATCCAAGATGACCGCCGGCACTATCTTGAAAAATTAAGTTTTGAACCAGAACACCTAGAATCACGTACAAAGACACTTTTTTGGGTAATTTGACCACGAGGATTCCGAATCTGACATTAGTTTGACGTTATGACATTATTTTGACCCAGAAATCCAAGATGGCCACCATCCAGTAGAGCGAAAATGCAACTTTTGTACTTAAACATGTTAAAGAAACTACCTCCATAAGGATATCTTGCATTAAAGTAATTGATGATTGCATGACAAGTAAACTCATTACACTTCAAAATAAGCTATTTTTAATAGCTGTGACTTGAACAGTTTTCAAATGAAGTAATTAATCAATATGACCTTTAATTATATGATTCGTCCGAATCAGAGCATTCTGCTTCACTAGAATCTGAATCATCAGATTCCGATGAATCTCCCCGCCTTTGTACATCATCATCTCGCTCCTCATTTCCCTCCTGGCTCTCATCTTCCTCACTCTCTTCAGCTGGCCCTGGTGCAGGTAGATGTGTCGGGAGAGCAGGTTGCGTGTGGCGGACAGGGCGACAGCGACCACCCACCAGCTCCCAGCCATGTCCGAGTGGCGAGGGGTGGTGTTTCTTGGAGGGATGACGCACAAGATATGCCAAGTAGTTTGCTCGGAGGCAGTGTTGGCGTAGGCTGTCTGCATCTGGAGGGAGACGGATACATGATTTGTTTTTCAGTGTCTTCCACTTTGCTGCACGGGCCTCGGCCATGGTGCTACTCTTTTCGTCGCCATAGATGACATGTCGTGTGAACTGGAAGAGCTCCTCTAGCACCTCCTCCTCAAGGTCAAGGCTATCTCCACACAGCGAGAGCTGCCGTCGAGCCACAGGGCTCTTCGCCACCCTCCCTGGGCTTCTCCGTGTCTGGCATCTTGGCAAATGTCAAGCGTTTACTCAGAGGGACAGGTGCATGAAGGGAGGTATTCTTACTGAATACCCGCTCCTGCAAGAAGCTGGTCAACTTTTCCTCCCCTGCAGCATGGGCAGAACCATGAGAGGCGAGAGCTCTTCCTCCTCTTCTAGCTCCTCGACTCTTGGCGGCCATGGGATGGGTTTGATTGACTTGACATCATCCTTGAGCCGCTTAGCCACATTGTGCACCAGTTGTTCACTGCTAACACCGATGGCGGAGAGTGCTGCTTCAACATATGAACCACCCCCAGACGTGTCATAGACTAGGTCGCTCTGGTTTCTCTGAGGGCGGAAGTGGAAGCCGATCTTGCCCTCAAACTCCCGGGTCAGGATATCTTTGATAAAGGATGACTTGATGCTGGATGTTGAGAAGCCATACCGAGATATGATAGAGCTGTAGTCTTTGAGGAGGCTCTGTAGTGACCTTAGCTCACGTTCCTCAAAGATAACTGTTCTGATGTGGTCAAAGAAGATAGTCTGAGCCTCACGGAGATTGACATTGTGCATGCGTGGGAGTTTGTCATCTTCACTCATTTTCTGGTAACTACGCACATATTTCAACCAGCATTTGTTGTGATATCTGATCTCAATCGCATATGGGTCATCAGCTGCATAATCGATCACACAGTTGATTCTGTCTCGCATGCTCTGATCTTCGAGGGCCATCGTGTGACTCTTGAACGTTGCCCATGCATTATCATACGAAATCAGGGACAGCTTTGATTCTGGGTGCTTTGCCGACTCCGGTTTACAGCACCAGACACATTTTGTTTTTTCATGTATCAGCCCTTCTACACTTGATCGCAGCCGCTTGGCAGGTGGAGAAGCAGCCGGGGGGAAAGCCTCAGACATGGACGAAGACTGAGATTGGCATTCCTTGACTTCTCGTTTTTTCTGTCTTGTCTTGGCCTGCTCCAGTTTATTAGCATTCCATAAGGTCAGCCTACATGATTTATGGACACATTGTCTGCCGGGACCATTATCC
This sequence comes from Myxine glutinosa, assembly GCF_964187855.1. Taxonomy (NCBI): domain Eukaryota; kingdom Metazoa; phylum Chordata; class Myxini; order Myxiniformes; family Myxinidae; genus Myxine; species Myxine glutinosa. The sequence goes on along the minus strand of NC_136262.1, from coordinate 194,557,990 downwards.
CAATTGACTGTTGCATAAACGTCTCCGAACTTGTCAAGACCGCTCCATAACAGGGCTTTTTTCTTGAGATTTTCCCAACTCTCAACGGAGGTAACGACATCAGTGGCTTCATTGCAAAGCCGGCCACACTGGAGGACACACGGAACGGTGGACATTCTCTTGACAGCTATCTTCTGAATACTGCGCTTCTCAGTGCCGTCTCATTCGCTCGTATACTCCCTGGAAAGACAGAAATAAGTACATGACATTACACACACAGACAAATAAAAAACAAGAAAATAGCAATTCACTAATCAGGACCTCAATTCCGTGGCCAGTATAGATTTAGCCAAAATAATGTGTTAATTCATGATCATATGTTCTCCCATTTAAAAGTTGCATTTTCGCTCTACTGGATGGTGGCCATCTTGGATTTCTGGGTTAAAATAATGTCATAACGTCAAACTAATGTCAGATTCGGAATCCTCGTGGTCAAATTACCCAAAAAAGTGTCTTTGTACGTGATTCTAGGTGTTCTGGTTCAAAACTTAATTTTTCAAGATAGTGCCGGCGGTCATCTTGGATTCGGGCCTCTGGCGAAAAATGCCGGGATTTTTGGGAGGGACATAGAGGCTATTTTTGTTATAAAATGTCAATAGAAGTCAAATCAATCGTCAAACCTTACTAGCCAGAAAATGGTCACGGAATTGAAGTTTTGGACCTAACTAATACATCGCTTCCCTTCACTTTCCCATTCTTCCTCCAAATGCCCACTCTACCCTGCTGTTGATGTTATACGACAACTACTACCAATAATACAATTACTACCAATAATACTATTAACACCACTACTACTACAACTACTACTACTACCATGAATACTATTACCACCATTACTACTACTACTACTACCATGAATACTATTACCGCCACTACTACAACTACTACTATTACAATGAATACTATTACCAGCACTACTACAACTACTACTACCATGAATACTATTACCACCACTACTACAACTACTACTACCATGAATACTATTACCACCACTACTACTACTACAACTACTACTACCATGAATACTATTACCACCACTACTACAACTACTACTACTACTACTACCATGAATACTATTACCACCATTACTACAACTACAACTACCATGAATACTATTACCACCACTACTACAACTACTGCTACAACTACTACTACTACTACCATGAATACTATTACCACCACTACTACAACTACTACTACCATGAATACTATTACCACCATTACTACAACTACAACTACTACTACTACTACCAATAATACTATTAACACCACTACGACAAATACTAATAACACCACTACTACAACTACTACTACCACCACCACAACAACTACTACTACTACCAAGAATACTATTACCACTACTACAACTACTACCAATAATACTATTACCACCACCACTACAACTACTACTACTACTACCAAGAATACTATTACCACCACTACTACAACTACTACTACCAATAATACTATTACCACCACTACTACAACAACTACTACTACCACTACCAAGAATACTATTAACACTACTACTACAACTACCACCACCACAACTACTACTACTACCAAGAATATTATTACCACCACCACTACTACAACTACTACTACCAAGAATACTATTACCACCACTACAACTACCAACACTACAACCAAGAATACTATTACCACCACCACAACTACTACTACCAAGTATACTATTACCACCACCACAAACAATACTACTACTACTACTACCAAGAATACTATTACCACCACAACTACAACTACCAAGAATACTATTACCACCACTACTACAACTACTACCACCACCACAAACACCACCACTACTACTACTACTACCAAGAATACTATTACCACCACCACAACTACCAAGAATACTATTACCACCACTACTACAACTACTACCACCACCACAAACACCACCACTACTACTACTACTACCAAGAATACTATTACCACCACTACAACTACTACTACCAAGAATACTATTACCACCACGACTACAACTACCAACACTGCTACTAGTACTACTACTACGACTACAGCTGTTTTGTATCCTAGTACTTCCACGAACTCGATTTTGTACACAAAAAATAAAAATAAACTTCCTGAAGCTTAGAATAAATATCTATAATAACGTTCAGTACTTTAAATTACATATGAACGTACAATCTCTGGCAATCGTACAATCTGGACGTACAATCGTCCTACAGCGTCCTACAGCGTCCTACAGCGTCCTACAGCGTCCTACAGCGTCCTACAGCGTCCTACAGCGTCCTACAGCGTCCTACAGCGTCCTACAGCGTCCTACACCCAATTATGAGTTTCAGAAGCTTTAATACAACATCGTACAACGCACCATCTTTTATCCACTCTTTGACGCAGCACAGGTGAGATGGGTCAAATCAAACGGCCTCCTCCCCGCGTTTCGCAGCGAACTCCGCACGAGCATTCCCCGTATTTGAAACACGCACACCTGAGCTATTTAGCAGGTGTTAGCCGCTCGTCAGCAGCCTGGCGTTGCATTTTCGAGCATCTGTGCAACCATCCATCAGCACGGCGTGCGCGGCCAGTACGAACGTGCCGCCGCCGCCGCGCCATTAGGTTAACGTCTTCCATAAGGTCGACTGCGATCCCACTAGGCCGAGCGAACCCGACGGACGGTCCACGGTCGAGCCCTTGGCAGCAAATGTCGCCCGTCGAGGGGGAAGAGCTCACGGGTCTCGCTTAGCTCGTTGGTGGCCCACCTTCGACCTTCGACCCCCCCCCCCCGGACCCCTTCGACACGGTGGTGACTGATCGGAATAATACCGACGTGCCTGGTGTTACATCGGGCAGATGGCCGAGCAATTAGATCCTGGGAAAATGCGCATAAATTAGCATGGGGAATGACCTGCTTTTGCTATTTAATATGCTAATCCTCGCTGCTAATTCCAAACACCTTCTGCAGCCGAATTCATCTGCATGACAATTAGTAGCGCTTTGCATAATTAATGAGCACACCCGGGTTTTTGTTCATGAGTAATTACATTAATGAGATGACGGGTTTTCAGAGTCCAGAACCCTACTTTCATGTTTGTACCATAAACACAATAAATTACTTCCATCGTGCTTTTAATGATCAGCACAGGGCTCGTCGCGTCTTCATACAGAAACTTTGATCAGTGTAAAATCGGTTTAGTTTGTGCTCAAGCACGAACAGAGGAACATTTCAAGCACCTTCTGTGGTAAATAAGCTTTTCCTCAGCGGTTTTCCCATCATTTTTACCTCAGCACCTTCTATGGTAAATAAGCTTTTCCTCAGCGATTTTCCCATCATTCTTACCTCAGCACCTTCTGTGGTAAATAAGCTTTTCCTCAGCAGTTTTCCCATCATTTTTACCTCAGCAACTTCTGTGGTAAATAAGCTTTTCCTCAGCGGTTTTCCCATCATTTTTACCTCAGCACCTTCTGGGGTAAATAAGCTTTTCCTCAGCAGTTTCCCCGTCATTTTTACCTTAGCACATTCTGTGGTAAATAAGCTTTTCTTCATCGGTTTTCCTATCATTTTTACCTCAGCACCGTCTGTGACAACGAAGCTTTTCTTCATCGTTTTCCCCATCATTTTTACCTCAGCACATTCTGTGGTAAATAAGCTTTTCCTCAGCGGTTTTCCCATCATTTTTACCTCAGCACCTTCTGTGGTAAATAAGCTTTTCCTCAGCGGGTTTCTCATCATTTTTACCTCGGCACCTTCTGTGGTAAATAAGCTTTTCCTCAGCGGTTTTCCCATCATTTTTACCTCAGCACCTTCTGTGGTAAATAAGTTTTTCCTCAGCGGTTTTCCCATCATTTTTACCTCAGCACCATCTGTGGTATATAGGCTTTTCCTCAATGGTTTTCCCATCATTTTTACGTCGGCATCTTCTGTGGTAAATAAGCTTTTCCGCAGCGGTTTTCCCATCATTTTTACTGAAGCACATTCTGTGGAATATAAGCTTTTCCTCAGCGGTTTTCCCATCATTTTTACCTCAGCACCTTCTGTGGTAAAGAAGCTTTTCTTTGGTGGTTTTCCCGTAATTTTTACCAGAGCACATTCTGTGGTAAAGAAGCTTTTCTTTAGTGGTTTTCCCATCATTTTTGCCGAAGCACATTATGTGGTAAAGAAGCTTTTCTTCATTGGTTTTCCCATCATTTTTGCCGAAGCACATTCTGTGGTAAAGAAGCTTTTCTTCTGCGGTTTTCCCATCATTTTTACCGAAGCACATTCTGTGGCAATGAAGCTTTTCTTCTGCACTTTTCCCATCATTTTTGCCGAAGCACATTATGTGGTAAAGAAGCTTTTATTCTGCGGTTTTCCTGTCATTTTACGTAAGCACATTCTGTGGTAAATAAGCTTTTATTCATTGGTTTTCCCATCATTTTTACCTCAGGACATTCTGTGGCAACGAAGCTTTTCTTCATCGGTTTTCCCATCATTTTTACCGAAGCACATTCTGTGATAAAGAAGCTTTTCTTCATCGGTTTTCCCATCATTTTTACCTCAGCACCATCTGTGGCAACAAAGGTTTTCTTCTGTGCTTTTCCCTTCATTTTACCGAAGCACATTCTGTGGTAAATAGGCTTTTAATCATTGGTTTTCCCATCATTTTCACCGCAACACATTCTGTGGTAAATAAGCTTTTCTTCATCGGCTTTCCCATCATTTTTACCTCAGCATCCTCTGTGGCAACGAAGCTTTTCTTCTGCAATTTTCCCATCATTTTTACCTTTGCACATTCTGTGGTAAAGAAGCTTTTCTTTGGTGGTTTTCCCATCATTTTTACATCAGCACCTTCTGTGACAACGAAGCTTTTCTTCATTGGTTTTTCCCATCATTTTTACCTGAGCACATTCTGTGGTAAAGAAGCTTTTCTTCATTGGTTTTCCCATCATTTTTACTTCAGCACATTCTGTGACAACGAAGCTTTTCTTCTGCGGTTTTCCCACCATTTTTACCTCAGCACCTTCTGTGGTAAAAAAGCTTTTCTTCATCGGTTTTTCCCATCATTTTTATCTCAGCACATTCTGTGGTAATGAAGCTTTCTTCGGTGGTTTTCTCGTCATTTAAAAAAAAATACCTCAGCACGCTCTGTGGCAACGAAGCTTTTCTTCTGCGCTTTTCCCGTCATTTTACCGAAGCACATTCTGTGGTAAATAAGCTTTTATTCATCGGTTTTCCCATCATTTTTACCTCAGCACCTTCTATGACAACGAAGCTTTTCTTCAACGGTTTTTCACATCATTTTTACCTCAGCACATTCTATGGCAATGAAGCTTTTCTTCATTGGTTTTCCCATCATTTTTACCTCAGCACATTCTGTGGTAAAGAAGCTTTTCTTCATCGGTTTTCCCATCACTTTTTACCTCAGCACATTCTGTGGCAATGAAGCTTTTCTTCTGCGCTTTCCCCATCATTTTTGCCGAAGCACATTCTGTGGTATAGAAGCTTTTCTTCTGCGGTTTTCCCATCATTTTTACCTCAGCACATTCTGTGGCAATGAAGCTTTTCTTCTGCAGTTTTCCCATCATTTTTACCTCAGCACATTCTGTGGCAATGAAGCTTTTCTTCTGCGCTTTTCCCATCATTTTTGCCGAAGCACATTCTGTGGTAAAGAAGCTTTTCTTCTGCGGTTTTCCCGTCATTTTACGTAAGCACATTCTGTGGTAAATAAGCTTTTATTCATTGGTTTTCCCATCATTTTTACCTCAGGACATTCTGTGGTAAAGAAGCTTTTCTTCATCGGTTTTCCCATCATTTTTACCTCAGCACCCTCTGTGGCAACGAAGCTTTTCTTCTGCAGTTTTCCCATCATTTTTACCTTAGCACATTCTGTGGTAAAGAAGCTTTTCTTCATCTGTTTTATCATCATTGTTACTTCACACTTCTCAAAATAACCGTCCTTATCTCGCAACGCTTAAGCAAACTCTAAGTCTAAGTACGACTACTGGGATCAAAAGCGATAAAGATGATCCATCATACAACTTATTCCTTTAAATGTCCAAGGTACAATAGTCTATTGCAAGGAAAATATGGATAAACATTGATCAATATAAACAGCTCGATCATCCATCACTTTAGTTTAAGTTTAAATGTTTTACCTCAGGCTCAGGGGAGCTGCGCTGGACAGACGGCTTTTGTAAATATAGATGTCGCCCTCCCTTGAAACCCCTAAAACAAAATAAATAGCCACTTCAATGTCCAGCTTAAATATATTTTTCTCTTTTCTTTATGATACTGCCTTTCTTCTATTCTCACGTCTTTCCGATTTTCTTTACTTTTTATTTTTTTTATTTGAATAGTTGTTGGTGGCCACGACGACGAGTTAACAGCAGTGTCCCAGATGGGCGTTTGTTTTAACCTTGTTAACCGCACAAATGTTTTTTCCCCTTTTAAAAATCAAGTTTATTGTACAACGAGGAAACGAAATTCAAAATGTGTATCACAAATAGAAAAGAAAACTGCAATGGTGTTCACGTTTAATGTATCGATCGATTCGTGTGTAACACGTGGTGTGTAAATGGCGAAGAAAACCACCGAATATTGCGTGGAGATATAGTTTATGCTATTCCTTCAGACTGGAAACCTTCAAATCCAGGGGACTGTGAAAGGTCAAAATTACAAACTTCTTCAAGGCCACACTTTAATGAACACCAAGTCCAGTATCAATTTGCCAATTGTTTATTATCGTACCGCTACTCCACTACCATTAAAGGCAACGGCAAAGTATTTTATAAATCTCAAAACAGATGCTGAAAAGTTTTCGTACTCTGCCAGTGTCCAGGTAGCAGGTGCATGGCGATCTCAGGGTGTTTTGTTAAGGGTGTAGTACTGGTGAACAGGTTATTTTTTTTATTTTTTTTTAGCTGAACAGTTTCCTTATAGTCTTATAAACAAGAATCATGCTATTAGAGGTCATAGAAGTACCCCTAATTATTGTTATCTTTTCACGCAATTTACAAGAAATATAATATTTTGCATGAAATTTGTTATAACTTTAAATTTGCATCATTCTTTTGGGCTGAAATTTGGACAGGATATTCAGAATATCACTTCCTTTAAAATGATGAAGGCTTTTGTTTATAGGAGTAGCCATTGTGGATTGATTGAAGGACAACCAAGTTTTATCTGGTAATTGGCATAATTAGCTAATTAGTGAACATTTGACATAATTTCACAAAATCCTCTCATCAGGTAGTAGAGTAACACATGTATAATACATGTACCAAGTTTTGTGTGAAAAGAATGATAGGTGACATAGAAGATAGAAGTAGAAATGTGTTCTTTGTTTTTCCTTGTTTTTTATTGACGGTCTAATTTATGCAAATTATATGCATGTAATATGACAAAGAAGCGTTGAAACTGGTCTGAGTTAAAGCCAAGATGATATCTTTCAAGAAAAACTGAAAATTAGATATTAACTTGACTTTGTTTTTGTGTAAAGGCCTCTCAAAGGTACCTATGTAGTTTTCTCAATTCTTCACCAGTACTACACCCTTAAGGCGTTTCGAATGGAATTCTTAAGCCACTTGTCGAGCGCAATACAAGAAACGTGGTAAATGAAGACACCCCAGGTCGGTCGCACCTGTAGTCCTCGCTCCTCGACAGGATATCCTTGCATCTAGCGTTATGCAAAGCAAGCCTGTCCTCGCCACTGCATCGCTCCGATCTTTCTGTACGAGTGCCCTCTGCTGTCCCAAGTAGGAATGGCGCACGTCATATAGCAATGGAACCTCGCTCGCATTGCCATTGGAGATCCCTGATGTTGAAAGGGGGAATAAAGACATTCACACCTCTTGATTTGTCAGATTACTAGATTTGTGCCCTTTACCCAGGGTAACTCATTTAAAACCTGACATCATTTACCATGTCAGTATACCATGAACTCAAACTTGCTTCCCTCGTATTTTTTATATGTTTTTTACATTTACATAAGGTTCATGGAGGAGCATGCACAGAGGTGGTGGTTGCCATTGCCTTCCCAGCAGTCAGTCCAGGAATTTATTATTTGTCCAGGGTGCCAGAGATAGCTCGCCGACTCTTCACCAATAACACTATGGGATCTGGGATATTTAAAGTCACCAACCAATTCCAGAGGACAGGACACCCAACTTAACGTCCATCCGATGAAAGGCGCACACATTGATGCGAAACACCAGGATAACCTTCCAGCCTCCATGATCATTGTAATAAAAAGGTCCTAATATTGGGAAGAAGCCAAGTGCATCAATTAGACCGAGGATAATGTCAGGTGTTCATGTTACGATCCAAGATGTTCTGTGGATATTTATGGTTAAAAAAATGAATGCATTTGACAGTCATAATGTGGATAAATATCTTCGTTACACCACACGCGAAGTGAAAAGTGGGGCTAAGCAACTGATTCTATCTGTCCACAGACATCGGCCCATGGTCGAGGAACAACTTGATTTAAATGGAATTATATATTTTGAACAGTGGACCACAAACCTGTAGTTTAGCAGTACTTCAACAAATTTGAAAATAGCCCCTAGTGGGCTGACAGTCATTACTTGAGGTTGTAGTTCATACCTCTGCTGATTTGGGAGGACCCCTGGGAGACACCCTGATCCCATGGGAGGCCCCCTGATATTAAATCGAAACTCCAAGACTGGGCGATCCCGCGAACCACCGAGTAGAAGGGCTATATTAGGTTTCAGGTCAATCGGTTGGTAAATAAGGGACCAGTAAGGATCCAAAGTTTCAGGGGCTAACCCCCCCTTGGGAGCCCCCATGATACGAAATCGAAAAATGGAAGCCTGAGTGATTGTGCAGACAATCGAATATAAGGGCTGTATCGGATTTCAGAGCAATTGGTTGGTAAATAAGGGACGAGGAGGGATCTCAAATTTGGGGGGGGGTAACCCCCACTTCCCCTGGGAGTCCCCATGATCCAAAATCGAAAACCCAGCGATTGTGCAGGATACTGTCTTGTATTCATGTGTCAAGTTTCAGAACAATCAGCTATGCGATAAGGGAGGGGTAGCAAAAATAGCAAAAAGTTAACGGACGGACGGACGGTCGGCCGGCCGGACAGACGGACATCGCGATCCATTTGATTTTTTAAGTTCGTCATCTCTTCGAGAATCGAGATGAGACAACAAAAAAATTATTACAAACAGGAAAGGTACTGTTTTAGGGGCGTCATAAAAGTACAGAAACAACAGGCAAGTACTAACTTAATGTGTAAAACACGGTGCATCAACGGCGATAAACTTCTCAATTTCTTTTTCTACAACGTTTAAAACCTTCACTTTATTTGAATTGAATTATCTACTTAAATACTGTAGAATACAAATCACCTTCTTGACACTTCCAAAAACTTTCAGTTCAGCAGTACTTGGACAAAATATTATGCCACCTCGACCAATCAAATTTTCCGGCTCACGATCTCAACGTTGGGGTACATCAAGATTCAGACAAAACGGCAGCTTAGAGGAATATAGATTATGCTCGGAAATGCAAAGAATGAGTTGAAAAGAACCTTCCATCGTCTTGTTCTCAGGACTGCATGGGGAAAGGCGTTCTATTAACTCTCATGTCACCTCCACTACTGAAGATGAACAGAGGTTACGTATTTACCCCTGTTTGTTTGTCTATTTGTAAGCAGCATATCCCAAAATGTTATGGACGGATTTGGACGAAACTCGGACAGGTCGGGTGTGTGACAAGGAAGAATTGATTCAACTTTGATGAAGATCCAGATACTAGAATTAAGTGATTCTTCACCATTGAGAGATAGGGCTAAAAACGACATATAGCACTGTGGCGGTTACCTTATGTGATTACCTTATTTGGGCATAATACACGTGCATGGGCCTGTTGGACTTGTGGTTGTGCGGACGTGACGCACGCGCGGTTGCCGGAGCCACGCCCTCCGAAGAGGGCTTTTGGCTTTATATAAGCATGCTGACTTCCGTTCGAGTTTCGTGTGCTGGATCTTGCTGTTACAATAAACCATCTTCGAACCCTACGAATGGCCTCGTTCTCTCGCCTTCCGCGACTCCTAAACTGGTGACCTCCGACTGTCCCCGAACGGATTCGGGGGCTGCAAACGAACACGGCAAGCGCGGCCTGGCCAGGGAAGCCACCTAAGCTGGTGACGCCGGCTTCTCCCTTACGGCTTCGGGCGCAGTTTCCAACGCGGTTTCGAAATGCCGGAGTTTCGGTAACGACGACGGCCATGACTATGAGGTTCGCGCACCGCGCTCGGCTCCTCCTCTACGACCGGAGGGGCGAACCTATTCCAAGACCCTCCGAAGGCACGGCTGCTTCGTTACCTTCGCGCGCACTGACGTTGGCGGAACGGCCGCTTCATCAACTTCGCGCAACTACAACTACAACCACAACTACTTCTCCGACCCTGCATCCTCGGGAGGCCCGCGAGGAACCTCGGCAGCCTCCCCCGAGGCCTTGACCAGCCCCTCGGTTGGCTCACTCGCTTTTCGCGTGCACCGCTCGAGCCTTCTCGGCACTGCACCCGCGACCTGCAACCTCGGGAGGCCCGCGAGGAACCTCGGCAGCCTCCCCCGAGGCCTTGACTAGCCCCTCGGTTGGCTCACCCGCTTTTCGCGTGCACCGCTCGAGCCTTCTCGGCACTGCACCCGCGACCTGCAACCTCGGGAGGCCCCCGAGGAACATTGGCAGCCTCCCCCGAGGACTTGCCCAGCCCCTCGGTCTCCTCGGCCTACGCATAGGCCCGTGGAGTGCATTCTGGGGGGACATATGTGGCGGTTACCTTATGTGCAGGTAACCGCATGTGGTGGTTACCTTATGTGATTACCTTATTTGGGCATAATACACGTGCACGGGCCTGTTGGACTTGTGGTTGTGCGGACGTGACGCACGCGCGGTTGCCGGAGCCACGCCCTCCGAAGAGGGCTTTTGGCTTTATATAAGCATGCTGACTTCCGTTCGAGTTTAGTGTGCTGGATCTTGCTGTTACAATAAACCATCTTCGAACCCTACGAATGGCCTCGTTCTCTCGCCTTCCGCGACTCCTAAAGCACGACATTTAAAAACGTTGTGGACGAATTGTGACAAAACCTGGTGGATTAGTTGAGGTGACTGACAATACATGTCAGTATGTATTGATACAAACGATTGGCACAAAGACAATACATGATGGTATGCATATGCACATAATCTTGTGTCATGATGCGATCAAAGATGGCCGACTGGCAGCCATTTTAGTTGTAAAAACCCCGATATTGATTGAACACATCCTCAACCTTTTCTCAGACATGTATTTACCGATCTTGTTCAAACTTGGCACACATAAAATAAATGATGGGTTACATAATACATATGCGTGCCATTTTCGCTCAAGATCAGATCCAAGATGGCCGTCTAGCAGCCATTTTGGTAATTAAACGCATCCCCAACCATTTCTTGACAGGTATGTTCCGATTTTGTTCAAACTTTGCACAAAGACAATGCATGAGTATACATATGCAGAAAGATGATTTTGTTTTGTAGTCAGACCAAAGATGCCCGACTGACGGCCTTTAACTCTTTACAGCAAAATTACTAAAACTACAGAGGCGATGACATTTTATGTCTTTTTCTTCTTGTTTATAATAGTTTTGCTATTTCTTCAACAAGACACAAATTGAAGTAATAGCACTTTCATGGAAACGAGGTTGCTGGCGACTTTGCTCTAGCGACCTATAATAATGCCACTGCCTAGCTGTACAGTCTCACATCGAAAGGTGTAGAACCATAAACGGCAAGAGTCCTTTATTTCAGTGGCAGAGGTTGGTAGGTAGCCAAGCCAAGAAGTGGTCAACTCGCTTCCAGGGATATGTGACAAAACTCCAAATATGAGGAAACGTATCACATAGTGGACCCCAAAGTGTATGCTATGGGGTGTGTAGGTCTGGGGGCATGCTTTCCTAGAAAATTATTGAATATTGGAAATCATTTCCCTGCATCCCAGTGCATTTTTCCCTCCCAAACTTTTTGATAAAAAGCATTGAAAATATGGACATATGAGGTGTGACTGAAAAACATGATAAAAGCAGAATTATCAGGCTGTTTCAGTCTCATGCCTCCTCCGTGCAGCAATGCAGTTTTTGGTAAACAATGAAAAAACTAGAAAATAGAATTTGATGCAAATGTGCCGATGGATATGTCAACCCACTGTTATGTTTGATCTCAATTAAAGGTCACAAGAAAGCGGCAGAGAGTGCGAGAGAGATAGAGAAAAGAGACAAATAGAAGAGAGAAAACACTAGATGGTTCCATCTCGAGTTATGATCCTGCAAAATGATGTTCAAAGGACACACGAAATATGTTACGCATGCACTGACAACCCGAAACAAACAATGTCTTCAGCGTCTTCGGCTGCGGTTCACACATTCTTTAATAGCTAGTCCACATTATTGATTATATATATATATATATATATATATATATATATATATATATATATATATATATATATATATATATATATATATATATATATATATTGTTGCGGTATTGAGTTTTGTACAATAAAGGTTAAATTTCCCCCTCATAGTTTAGTCACATTACAACACGTAGCCTCGCGATAGTTCAGTTATTTCATAGTATGTGTGAGAATAGTCCGTTTCCTGTGTTAGTTTTGCGTTGAGTAGAATAATGAGAGTAGGTCCTTTTCATTGTTTCATTGCCTTATGCCGCCTCCATCGCCTTACACCTTATGCTGCCTTTGGCTTTTTGGCACGAATTAACACGAGGCAAGCCTGGCAGGTCGGGTCGGGACCGAATGAGGACGGCGAAGAAGCTGACGGTAAGCGCGAGCCGCCAATCAGGACTCAGAGGGTGTGGCTGCAGCACTGCGTCACAGGGTGTGGTTGGAACATTCGAGAAGGCTAAGGGCTTGTCCATATAACCCTTTGCGCGAAGCCCCCAAGAGGCAGTTCAGCGAGTTGAGTGGAGTACGAGCAGTGGAGTTCGGTGAGTTATGAGAGTTGAGAGCAGCGCAGTTCGGGGAGAGGTGAGCTTGTGCATTAAGCTATCGGAGAGGCGCGTATTGATGAGAGTTACGAGATCGGAGAAAGACGCGCATGAACCAAGTATAAGCGCTCCTATTAAAGTGACGCTCGGTTGAGCTTGAGGCTGAGGCTGAGCCTCTATTGCATTGGGTTACGTGAGTGATAGCGCACTGGTAACTCAACACGTTGTGGAAAGCCGCTGAGATATGCGTACATTCCTTCCCCCTTCCTGCCTCATCTGCTGCCTTTTGTTCGAGAGACGCGCTGCGACGATCCTTTCCACCACCTTCTTGCCATCTTCGCGGGACGTGCTGAAAACCGTGGAGAGCACGCCGGGCCGCCGTTCCTGGACGACCAAGGCAGCACGTGGACACCATTATACCTGCAATTCCCCTGTGTGTGTGATCGGGCCCGTGTCTGGGTTATTATAAGACTGATTAAGTCCTGCTCTGTGTCTGCTTTCTACCAAATTGTACATAAGTGTAAATAATAATTAAATCTTCTTATTCCTTTATTCGACCGTCTCGTCCCTTCCATCATTGACTAAGCGTGGTATGAATAGAACCGCTCGAATCGGGTTCCAATACTGGAAAACTGCACGGACCACATGGTACGCAATCCGCTCGGTGTACTCCAATTACACGTGGCTCATGCGAGGCTTGGTTCCCTGCTTCCGTGGCGGCGCAGGTATTTAGGTACGAGCGAGACTTGGTCCCGAAACCCTACCCTGCGTTTGCCCGGAAGAGGCGTTTCAAGTCTCGGTTACGCCGGCCCAGAAAGAACAAGGGGCTTAATCCCCACTTGGTAAGGGTAGGAAGGGCGGCGGAAAACCGTAACTATATATATATATATATATATATATATATATATATATATATATATATATATATATATATATATATATATATATTGTAACGAATTTGAGAAGTGTAACAGTTTTGGAGAAGTGTAACAATTTTGGAGAAAGTGTAACGAATGTGAAAAGTATGGTTTTGTTGTGTGTAACACCCTCGTAATGTAAATAATGGTCGCAGCCGTCCTCCTAGTTAATTCCATGAAACTTACACACAGGCCACGATATATCTTTTTAAATAGTTTATTTCCTTATTCCATGTAGGCTATATATGTGTTTCCCACTAGATTGACTCTGCATTGTATCAAACGAAATAAGCGTAGGCCCCTTTCAATTTCCCCAATCATCTCCGCTCCCCAAAGTTCCTTTCAAAAGCGGTGCGAGTGGTGTTCAATCCCGCAAGCCGCCATTGCCCATGTGCTCATCTCGGAGAAGAGGGGGGTAGGAGCCGCCAACTCACAGGCGTGGCACGTCGTCATGATCAAAGGAGGAATCGGACAGCCCTAACAGCCAACCAGCACCGCGGTTAGCGACCCGGTAGGCGTGCCCTCGCAGCCGGCGGCTTGATTCCGCCCCGAGTAATAAAAGCGACTGGAAGGGACTGCTTGAGGAGATGACATGAGAGAGGACATGAGAGATGAGCTGTGAGCTGTGAGCTGTGAGATGAGAGACGCTCTAAACCAAAAAGGAGAGATACTTGGAGAGGAAACAAGCTTTGGAGAGACGCGCTGAGAGGAGGGAGACGGCTCCACCAGAAGGAGAGGAGCAGGTGTGACCGAGCCAGAGCGTGACGTCCACAGCATCAGCAGCGTCGACGCGACCGAGGGTTTTCCCGCCAAAAACGCGAAGAATTGGGAGCTGCTACCTCCAGCCCTGCCGGTTGCAGGGACCTGACCCTGCCTCCCTCTCCAGCAACCCACCTCCGCCATTCCTGCCTGCAATTTCCCCCGTGTAAGTGTGAACGTCGTCTGTCTTGAATGTTGTCCTGGGGTTAAGTAAATTGAATAGTATAAGTTACCGATTCACTGTGTGACTGCTTCTTCCATCCATTGCTTGTAAATAACTTTGGTCGCTCCTTTTTTTTGCTTGTGTGTGTATAATAAATCTGTTCTTCCTCCGTACTCTGTCTTCTTCTCTCTTCCTTCTCTTTCGGTCGCTTTAGAGGTTTCCCGATTGAATATCTGTGGTGCGATCTGGTCAACGTTGGGGGAGTCGGGCCAATTGGGGATCCTGTAACGGTCGCGGTTGGACCATCCGCTCGGCCCATCATAATATCTAAACCGCGATCCGTAACAATATATATATATATATATATGCACTATATATATATATATATATATATATATATATATATATATATATATATATATATATATATATATATATATTGTTACTGATCGCGGTTTAGATGGTATGATGGGCCGAGCGGATGGTCCAACCGCGACCGAACAGTTATTCCCCGATTAGAACCCGATTCCACCCAAACGTTGGCCGGATCGCACCGCAGCTAGTCAATAGGGAAAAGACAAAGGCGACACGGATGTGAAGAAGAAGAAGAAGACAAAAAGGTTGGAAATACTACTAAATTTATTCCTACTATTTACATGCTCAAAGTAACCAAGGAGAAGGAAAGATAATAAAATAATATACAGAAGAATCAGAGACACAGTGCAATTATTAGCTTATACAGACTTAATTAACCCAGGGACAGAACAAACAAAACAAACTCACGTACACAAGAAGGGTGGAAAGGCAGGAGGTGGATGGCTGGAGGGAGAGGAAAGGTCCAAGGGGGTCCTGCAGCACAACCGGCGCGTTTAGCAGCCGCCGTTCCTTCACGACCCTGCTCCAAACCGCCGTTCAGGCCCCCAAGCTGCTGTTGTGGCTGCTGTGGACGTCGCGTGCTTTGCCAGGCCTTGTCCGACTCGTCTGGTCCAAACCCTCAACTCTTTCCTGGTCCACTCACTCTTTACCACCGACTCCTCACCGCAACCAACGCAACCAACTGACCACCACCACCGACTCCTCACCGCAACCAACTGACCACCGACTCCACTGACTGACTCCTCACGACTCTCTCCGCCTGACTCTTGCGCGCGCGCCTTTATAGCGCCTCCAGCGATCAAGCCGCCGGCCTTCAGGACACGCCCATCGGTGTGCTCACCTCGGCCCTGGTTGGTCGGCACGGCCCTCTAGCTCCGCCCTTGATGACGATGGGCGGGCACGCCTTTCTTCCCCGACCCGAGCCTCGTGGCCAATGGTGGTTTTGGAGGGGAGGTAATTGGCAATCGAGGGTTGGCAATGACGAAAGGGGATGTAGATTTTGGGGATGGGAATGAAAGGGGATCTATTCTCTTTCACTGGTGCAATGGAGTACTTCAATTAATGGGAGACACAGCCTTACCCTAGAACACAGAATAAGAGATAACTATCAAACAGGGGTATTCTATTATTTGGCTGACGTGTATGCTTGTGGACTAATTATGGGATGCCCTTTCACCTTTACACAGCTCCGGAGGTAGGGGGGCGCAGAATAAACAATAATAATAATAATACAGCACACAATCAAAAAAAATACAGTCCTCATCTCCGCAACACTGCACCCTCCTCCTCTTAGGCAAGACCCGGGCCTACAACTTTTATTTAGTGTGACACGTAGGTGTAGTTCCCTCTACTTTTAACCTAACCCTGAGTGCGACAGTTTTAAAACATAAATAAATGTGTCCCGCTGCTCCATTGCACTCTGCCTAACAGACTTACGCCCACAGTTAACCGAATTGCGGAATGGTCTTCAAACTACACACCGACGGTGGGGAGCATTATTTACAATGACGCTATCTTTATTTACAAAGCTAACCCAGGACCTGTGATTGTTCTTTCTGGGGGGGAGACAGTCTGCTCTGCATCAATGCACCATGAAAGCACCCAAAAACGCACCAATACAAGCACCCTCAAGCACCAATCGGTGCAGTCACCATTGTTCATGAAAATAAAAACAACAACCCCTAACCCTGCAGGTGTCTCTTGCTCTTCGGCTCCCTCTGCTGGCTATTATCATTTGTTCTTCCAGATGTTGTCATTCCTTTGCTTTGCTTACTGGCGGCCTATTTGTATTAAAACTTGCACCCAATGTGTCCCTTTTTATTTATTTTATTTATGGCCCATAGGGCCGACTACGTGTGGTTCACCTGTGGGGCATCGGTGCCCTGTGGCCAAGGTCCGCCAGCAAGATGTCGGGCCCTCATGGCCAGTTCCAGCAGAGGGGCCATGCCCCAACCCATGGGGTCCATAAGTGGTGCTTGGCCACAGACATGTGGTCCATAATGTGGTGCATCGATGCAGACAGCTGGTTCTGGGAATTCCGGGCGCACAATGGAGGACTCACGCACGCTCCCCTCGGCACCCAATGGCACACAGGTCATGTGGGAGACAAAAGGGGAAAGACAAATGAGCGAGGGGTAAGGTCACAAGGGTACACATCAATAAGGCAATGCAAGGCGAAATGCGTACGGAGGGCGAAGTGAGAAAGCTCGTCCCTAACGTACGTCACCCCCCTGCCACCTACACTACCCTTGCCCTTACCCCATATTTACAAAATCTACCCATTTACAAATTCGTCGCTAATGTCTCGTCTCCCCATATTTCTCCAATACCAAATTCGTCACCACAATCCCTCTAACCAAAATTTGCCATCACCCAATTCATCATCAATCCTCATAAGGAGGAAGAGATGGAACAACAAAGCACAATGTCACACCCACGTCATGATGCGTCTCACAATCCAAACATTTGCATCATAAAAAATAATCAAAACATGGCATGGTGTGGAGTTCCTGTCACCTCAGGTGAGTGGATGCAGATGGTGCGAGGAGATCCTTCATCCTAACTATCCTCTAAATGATTTTAACACACTTTACCCTACCCGGGGTCTTTCCCTGCCAATCCATTGGCCAACTTACCCTATGGGTTCTAAAAACCAATTCCCATTGACCAAACTGTGGTGCTTCTCAATTTGGGGTCTCACTCCCCCGATTCATCTCCCGGTGCCCTCGCACAATTTCTGGGCTGCGACGTGTAGCTCTCCCAGCAGGTCTACCCACCTGCACACCTCCACCACTGCAGTTGCCACCCGAGCTTACCTAGCTCCTCACCCTAACCTAACTAACTGGGGACAGCCCCTCCTGGCTCTGTCACCCCACTCGGTGCCCTCCGGCACTGGGCTACCCGGGTCCGTCCTCCGGATCCTCGGGCCCCATCCACAACAACTACTACCGGCTCCCAGAGCCCACCTGCGGCCTCACCTGGCCGACATCCTCACAGTGGTGGAGTGCCCAAACCAACTACACACACTAACAGGCTACACGCCCAGCCATTTCCACAACACTAATGCACCCATCCAAAGACCATTCTTTCACCCGCACCACAGATGCCAATATCCAACCACAATTTACCTGTACCCTCTACCTAACACTTACACTACCCGCCCCAGGTATCCGTGATGGGGGTCCACTCTTCCCCCATTCACACCTTCGCACCATCCACTCCACTCCACAATTTCCACCATACTCACTCCACGACCATCCATTCCAATCTTCCAGATATTCCACACTACCATTTATTCCATACACCTGTCCTCCATTCACCTGTCGTTGCACACCTGTGCAATCATACCTGGTGCCACCTGCACCCTCCTTTCTTCCTGGACCATTTGGTCAGCACAATACACAATCACCTTCCCTCACTCATACACTGCTCCACACACCTGTTCAGTTGCACACCTGTGCAATCACACCTGTTCAATCCTCACACACACGGCATCATCTCAGCTAACTACTCCCCTCTGAAACTTGCGCTTCCCAGTCGCCCCTTTAAACTATTGCGCTCCCTCGTCATTATAATCCACGCTAATCTACCTGCGTCCCCACTACAGGTATCCGTCACTAACTAACCTTAACGTTACCTAATGTCATCTTCTAGGGCCCTACACACGATATCCTAACCCACCCGGGCTAGTTTTCACTGCCATACACCCCATAAACTATAGCGCATTTGCCCCACTTGTGAGGGATGGTGGAGTTGCCATCCCACCACATCGGGGAGGTCCCACTATCAATTTTGCTCGTCCAAATTCCAACCAATTCGAAAATTTTCCATTTACTGCCAATTCTACCCACTATTATAAATTTCGTATCAAGTCATGATCACTATCACTATCACCATCATCACAGTCCACTATATCCTAGCCTCGGTGCGTCGTGACATCATTAAACTCGGTTCGTAAAGCCGAGCAATGAATTCGGGTGGTTTGGTCACCTGCAGGTTGAATCCGTCCGGCTTTCGGTTCAAGGGAGGTGGTTTGGTTGGACCGAGGTTCCACGCACCATCTCGGCGCGGCACCTTGCGGTCCCGGGCCCGATGGCTCAATCTCCCCCGGTCGGAACCCCGTCCCCGCGAAGGGGCACCGTTCCGCTTCCTCCCACTCGCCCTTGAACCGAACCGGTCGCCTCGCCCGCCAAGGCCCGGACTCGACCGTGCGGGGCGGGGCCAAGCCCGAATCGGCAACGACGCTTCAAAGAGAAGCGACGCAGCATCGATCCGCGCCGGGCCTCGCACCCAACAAAGCACACCGCGCCCCGAGTGCTCGCATCGGCTATCCGTCGCCCTAACCACTAACCCGGTTACCGTCGATGCTTCACTTGCATGCTCACACGCATACGCTACCCCTTTCACCCTCACAAAACCTGGCGTTCCAACGCCGTCCGTACATTCCACCAACGCTCTCCCTGTTACACACCACACCTCTCGCGCACACTCTTGCGCACACTTTGGTCCACACCTCTCCTCTGTTACGTCCTCCGTAACACTCACCATGGGCGTGCACTCTTGCATCCACCCACTAATGCGCTCACATGGGCTCTCCCACACCCGCGCTACCACCAACTCAGGTGTGCTTCCTCGCACACGTTCCACCACCACCTTACTCTCCGTGTCACACTTCGTACACCCCGACGTGCATTCTCGCTCGCACTCGGTTTCACACTCGCGCTCCGATGTGCCCTCTCGCACCTGCGCCATCACCAACTCACTATTCGTGTCACACTCCGTACACCCCGACGTGCATTCTCGCTCGCACTCGGTATCACACTCGCGCTTCGTAACACGCTCACCCCTTCACGCACACTTTTTTTCCACACGCGTGCCATTTCTACTCACACGGGACCCTTCACCAACGCCCAGATGCTTCCTCGATCCCAAGCGCGCGACAATTCTTTTGTCGCTAAACATCCTCTTACAAAATCTCCCAGCACAATACACAACAGCACGACTCACCTGGGGGATCCTTTTCTCCACGCGAACCTGTAAACTTCCATTCGGGTTAAGCACAGCATCGTGATGTGAGCAGGTACTTTGTACATTTTCCATTTCTCCCTGCAATTCCCGGGCTACCTCCGTCACCTCTTCAATTTCAATGCCCACTTCCGCTTTTTCTTTACTCACCTCGACGACCGCTGGCTTTAATAAAACACCCTCTACCTCATCGGTCGCCGGCTTTTCCAAACCCCGTGTCGCGATTTCTACCCCCGTCATTGTACCCGTGCTTTCCTCCGCTTCGCTCAACCGGCGCTTCTCGACCCGCGTTACCTCGTCGTGCACCCCTGGGACCCTTTCGCCCAACTTGCGGTCTCTGTCCCTCTGCTCCCTTTCCTCCCTATCGGCCCTCATTTCTTTCGTTGTTGCTTCAATTTGCTCAGTCTGAGCCCTCATTCTGTTTTCCATTCGCTCATTATTAGCGTTTTCTTTCTGTATTTCCACCATGATTTGGACCATGAAGGCTTGCATTTGGAGCACCGTTGGTAGTACCAAGGGTGCGGCCGCAGCTGCCCCAACCTCGTGCGTGAGAGCGCCATTTTGTGCGCCTGATACCCCCTCAACCACACCTTCTTTACTCTCCTCCACCATTTTCCCCACTTCTTCCCTGGGGTCCTGGGTCGATTCTACCCCGTCTATCTCTCCCACCGGCATCCCGTCGCCTTGACCAGCCATGGCGCGATTTCAAAATTCGGGTTTTGTAAAACAAAACAAATTTCGGCCGCTCCAAATTTTGACCAAATTTTTTTTTTAGATGTTTTAAAAATTTGGTTCGGGCCCCGAATCTCACTCCCAGACACCAATTGTTACTGCCAATAGTACAATTGGTGTCCAAAATTTGGGCTAAATAAATTTAGTCCCAGGTTCGAATCCCAACTCCTGACTACCAATTGTTACTGATCGCGGTTTAGATGGTATGATGGGCCGAGCGGATGGTCCAACCGCGACCGAACAGTTATTCCCCGATTAGAACCCGATTCCACCCAAACGTTGGCCGGATCGCACCGCAGCTAGTCAATAGGGAAAAGACAAAGGCGACACGGATGTGAAGACGAAGAAGAAGACAAAAAGGTTGGAAATACTACTAAATTTATTCCTACTATTTACATGCTCAAAGTAACCAAGGAGAAGGAAAGATAATAAAATAATATACAGAAGAATCAGAGACACAGTGCAATTATTAGCTTATACAGACTTAATTAACCCAGGGACAGAACAAACAAAACAAACTCACGTACACAAGAAGGGTGGAAAGGCAGGAGGTGGATGGCTGGAGGGAGAGGAAAGGTCCAAGGGGGTCCTGCAGCACAACCGGCGCGTTTAGCAGCCGCCGTTCCTTCACGGCCCTGCTCCAAACCGCCGTTCAGGCCCCCAAGCTGCTGTTGTGGCTGCTGTGGACGTCGCGTGCTTTGCCAGGCCTTGTCCGACTCGTCTGGTCCAAACCCTCAACTCTTTCTTGGTCCACTCACTCTTTACCACCGACTCCTCACCGCAACCAACGCAACCAACTGACCACCACCACCGACTCCTCACCGCAACCAACGCAACCAACTGACCACCGACTCCACTGACTGACTCCTCACGACTCTCTCCGCCTGACTCTTGCGCGCGCGCCTTTATAGCGCCTCCAGCGATCAAGCCGCCGGCCTTCAGGACACGCCCATCGGTGTGCTCACCTCGGCCCTGGTTGGTCGGCACGGCCCTCTAGCTCCGCCCTTGATGACGATGGGCGGGCACGCCTTTCTTCCCCGACCCGAGCCTCGTGGCTAATGGTGGTTTTGGAGGGGAGGTAATTGGCAATCGAGGGTTGGCAATGACGAAAGGGGATGTAGATTTTGGGGATGGGAATGAAAGGGGATCTATTCTCTTTCACTGGTGCAATGGAGTACTTCAATTAATGGGAGACACAGCCTTACCCTAGAACACAGAATAAGAGATAACTATCAAACAGGGGTATTCTATTATTTGGCTGACGTGTATGCTTGTGGACTAATTATGAGATGCCCTTTCACCTTTACACAGCTCCGGAGGTAGGGGGGCGCAGAATAAACAATAATAATAATAATACAGCACACAATCAAAAAAAATACAGTCCTCATCTCCGCAACAATATATATATATATATATATATATATATATATATATATATATATTGTTGTGGATATGAGAATGTTTTTTTATTTTATTGTTGTGGTAAAATGTTGTTGTAAAAGGTTGTTGTAAAATATCACCCCTCCTCCCTCCGTTGTGGTTGTATAAAAGGTCAAAGGGCATTCCCGTAGTTAGTCCATAAAACATACATGCAGGACACGATATATCTTTTTTTTGCCAGTTATATCCTTATTATGTGTATTAGCGTAAGGCTGTGTCTTCCATTAATTGAAATACTCCATTGCACCAGTGAAAGAGAATAATAATAATAATAATAATAATTCATTTATTTTGTATAGCGCTTTTCCAGAAGCCCAAAGGCGCTTTGACAGAGTGGAAAACATAATGCATAACAATACATGAAAACAACAATTGCAAAAAGACAAGAATCAAGAAAACAAACAGCAGCGATATACGGATAGATCTACGAATATACGAATTTTATCTACGATCTACGTATCTACGTAGATCGTAGAATAAATATCTACGATCTACGAAAGATATACGAATAGATCCCCTTTCCTTCCCATCCCCAAAATCTCCATTTCATATTACATCCCCTCTCGTCATTGCCGAGCCTCGATTGCCCATATTACCTCCCCTCCAATAACCGCCATTGACCACGAGGCTCGAGTCGGGGAAGAAAGGCGTGTCTCCACCTCGTCATAGAGGGGAGGAGTGAGCCAGCCCCACTCGACCAACCATGAGCCAGGGGTTTGGCTAGAGAGGGCGGAGGAAGAGCGATCGGGGAGGTTCGAAAAGGTTGAGGGGCGGGGGCCTATATAACCCAAGGCAGGGCGTGTCCAGAGAGAGATGCGTTTTTACAGAGGAGAGATGCATTTTGAGCTGAGACAAGGAGGGTCACAAAGAGCTGGGTCATCAGAGCAAGGGCGCATGAGGAGATGGGAAGAGAGAAGGCTTGAGACCAACAGAGGTGATGAGTGCACAGCACAAGAGGGTTGCCTGACGCGAGAGATCGTGCCTTGCCTGAGAGGAAATCCCATCATTACTGAGAGAGCGAGAGGGTCGTGGCGTCGACGCAACCACGTTGGTTCCAGCGGTTGTCGTGTTCGCTTTAAACCACGACGCGAGGTCGGAACGGAACCTCGACGGCTGAACGAGCCGAACCGGCTGCCTTTGCCAGCTGAACGGACCACCTCCTGTCATTCCCCGCGTGAGTCAGTGTCTTTTGTTTGTTCTGTCCTGGGAATAAGTTAAGTCTGTATAACTATAAGCTAGTATTTGCACTGTGTCACCTGCGTCTTATGTGTTGTAAATAAACCTTGATTGCTTTCTTTTTGCTTGTGTGTAAATAGCCAATAAATTCAGTCGTATTTCCAAACCTTTCTTGCCTTCTTTTTCCTCTTTGCATTCGTCGCCTTTGTCTTTTCCCTATTGACTAGCTGTGGTGCGACCCGGCCAACGTTTGGGTGGAATCGGGTGAGTCGGGGATCCTGTTAGGTCGCGGCAATACCAAACCGCTCGGTAACTAACATCTTAAACCGCGATCTGTAACAATATATATATATATATATATATATATATATATATATATATATATATATATATATATATATATTGCTGCGGTTTTGAGATTGGCACATTGAAGTCATTAAAGGTTAAAGGGTTGCCCCCCATAGTTAGTCACACGAGCAACATAAAGGCCCATTTGTAGTATAGTTATGTCTTAGGCACTAAGAAGGGAAATGGCCTATTCTTACACATACTGTGTTGTGTAAAGACATGAGAATAGGTCGTCCATTCATTTTGCGTCCCACCTCCAATTTTACCTCTATGGGCGTAATATGGGATGGGTGCAATTCTACCTCGATGGGCGTAATTGATCCCGCGCCCCATTCGGCTGACCACTAGTCGAGTAACACGAGGTAGGCCTGAGAAGGAGGTGCACGAGGTAGGCCTGAGAAGGAGGTGCACGGGGTCGGGGTGAGCGGCGGAGGCGATGACTGTAAGAGCCACCAGCCAATCAGGGCTCTAGCGGCATGGCGTGACAGGGCGTGGTAAAGCGCGTCTGGTGAGTTCGAGAAGGTTCGCGGGGCATGCCTATATAAGTCGCTGCGCAAGGCCCTCAAAAGGACTTGAGGATTTGTACCAGTGGCGAAAGGACTTGAGGGGGTTTGCTCGTTGTGATAAGACTTACCAGCAGGACGAGGACTTGGACGGCGGTGGCGAAAGGATTCGGACTCGCAAGATACACGCGTTGTTTGAGGACTTGCGCAGAGAGAGAAGAAGAGGCGTTGAACTGTACCAAGTACGCGGGTGCAGCCAGATGAGCCGGTAACACATATTGCGCTTTTCATCCACGCGAGTAAGCGCGGCCATAGCTGCAAGTGAATAACTGCCAGCCGTGTCAAAGTCCGCTCCCTACCAATTCGCCCTGTGATAACTCGCTCCATTTAGACGACAAGCGGAGAGCTCCTGCCTTTACCTACTCCAAAGGACGTGCCGGGGACCGGAGAGAACGGCACGAGAGCCATCCCTGGGCGAGCTGGTGAACATCGTCCTGCCATCTGCAATCCCCACGTGAGTGTGTGTGAGAGACGGTCCCGCGTCCTTGGGTATTAAGTAAGACTGTTTTTAAGGATTTGCTCTGTCTCTGCTCTTGAATCATTGTGTATCGTGTAAATAAACCTGTTCTTCCTTTCTGATTCGATCGTACCCGTGATTTCTCCATTGGCTAAGCGTGGTACGAATAAGAACCGCTTGAATCGGGTTCCACCATCTAAACGGCGCGGATCGCGTGTACGCAACCGCTCGGCGTTTCAACACACGTGGTTCGTGCGAGGCTTGTCTCCTCGCTTCAGGGCAGCGCGAGTATTTAGCTAATAGCGAATTTGGTCCTGATACCCTATTTTGAGCTGTCCGGAAGGGACGTCATAGGCCTCGGGTCGCGCCTGGTCAGTCAAAGACAAGGGGACTAATCCCCCCTTGGTAAGGGGAGAAGGCCAGCGGCAGATCCGCAACAATATATATATATATAACAAAAAACAAAATGGTTTATATTGTCCAAAATGGTTAAGTTCATCAACTCTTCAAGAATCGAGATGAGACAACCCAAAAAATTATTCCAAACAGGAAAGGTAGTTTTATGGGCGTCATAAAAGGACAGAAACAACAGGCAAGTACTAACTCAATGTGTAAAAGACGGTGCATCAACGGCGATAAACTTCTCAATTTCTTTTTCTACAACGTTTAAAACCTTCACTTTATTTGAATTTAATTGAAATAACTGCCAAATATAGAAGAATCTTGAATAGTCAACAGTTATTACAAAATAGTATTGGAAAATATTTATAGAGCTCATGTGGTTCTTAAAAACTAAATTATCAAAATTCTGACTGATAACATTCCAGTGGTCACAAGCTATTATATAGCAACTAAAACAGGTATGCTGGTTCCCATGTGACCTTGCTTGAGTTCCCTATGATTCAGACATAAGGGAACAGATGCAAAAGACATCCTTAATCAAAAGACAATGCCTGTCCCTTTCTGGACAAAAGAGGAACACTTAGCCCTTAACATAACATACACTTAATCCAAATGTAAGATGTTTATACCTTAACCCAAAGTTATATTCTCTGGCTAAAGAGCTTATTCTGTCTACTGTCCCCAACCTATAAATGGAGTTGATACATACCTGGTCGTGCATAATTAGTCTTTTGGATCCGGGCCAGTTCTTTATGTTTTGAAGAACCCACATGGTCTTCAAGAGTGAATGAACCACGTTTCCAGTGGATTTTTTGGCACACACTTTGCAGTCAGCAAAACCGGACTGGGATGTTTTTCTTTTCTTGTACAGAGTGCTTTTTATAAAGGTTCTTATCTAGCCAATTCCATCGCCACAATGTTTTTTACTTCCAGCATCAACTTTTGTAATATATGCTTTCCGATAGACCACACCATTTCTTCTTTTGCATCTATGTCATACTAGTGATTTGGGGCTGGCAGGATAGCCTAGACGAGAGATATACACTCTCACTCACCACTGAGCTGTCTAGCCTGGGTTCAAATCTCGGCCGAGCTATAAACTGTCATTCTTGTGTTTTGCAGGAAGGGCGATGCATCAATGTCTGTGCTGTCCCTCGGGTGGTTGTTAAACTGGGTGTCACATCTGCAAACATTATTTGGTGGACGTTAAAGATATCCCACTGTGTCCTTCGTGAAGAGTAGGCAAGCTATTGCCACTATCCGAGCCAAGTACCAAATTTCTGCCCTAACATACAGGAGGCACTGCATCAGTGGCACAGCCACACCCCCAGCAAAACATGATGCAACCAGCCGCTATGTGCTGCCATCTCAGATGGTGTCATCTCTAATTTAAAAAAACCACTGTCACATGCAATCCTAGCTTTTACCTTTGGTAAAGAAATTGCACAATATTAAGAAAGTTTACAAAGTTATTGCAGGTGTCATTTTGAAACTCAAATGTTTCAAAACTCAAAACTGAAAATTCAAAAAAACCTCAAAACTCAAAATTTAATCTCCTGCGATGAAGCTAACCCCGAGGGCCTTTCACTTACTCACCGCAGGCAGGTTTGGTGGTCTTTCTGTCTTCTACCGACTCCTCTCCGGCCTGGCTCCCCGAGCTCTCTCTGTGCTCTGTCCCCCAAATATTCCTACAGGTCGCACAAGATCTGCCAGCAACCCTCTGATGGTTAAACTGCCAAAATTAAGGCTCTCTGCTCACCTTCATTCCTCTTTTCTCCCGCCTCTGGAACAAACTCCCTCACTCTCTTCAATCCCACTCCACCCTCCAGGTCTTTAAAACAGCTGTTCACCACCATCTCTTATCTTCCCCCATCCAAAACCTTGATCTTTTCTACCCCCGCTATTTTCACCCCAGATACACTTTTTTGAAATTCCAACTTCTTTCCTGGAAGTCCTTGCAGTGTCCATATGTTTTATACCTCTCCCACCTCCCCCCAAGCCCTCTCCCTCCCACAGTTCTCTCGATGTCCTTGCTCTCAAATGTTGTGCTTGTGTCCATCCTTACCCCTCTCTCCCCATCTTGTCTACCGCTCCCGTTATTTTGTGTGTCGGTTTGAATTTTTGTGTGATGAATGTTAGCTCTTTCACGAGCCTCGATCTTGTATCCAAAAAATAAATAAATAAATGAATGGTTGAATATGAATGAATGAATGATCGTTTTAAGGCCATTTTCCCCGCTAGAGCGGGGGTTAGCCTTGCGGGCCCCATGACAATCATGGTTTCCTGTTTGAGGCAATGTTTTTTTCATGGCCGGATGCCCTTCCTGACGCCAACCCTTGGTCGCCTCTCCCGATGCGCAGGGATACGGTGTACCTATTCTAAATCGGGGTACTCACCGTCATCATTCATCCCAGCAAGCTGGTACTCAATTTGCCGACCTCGGAAGGATGACAGGCTGAGTCAACCACCCTGGCCTTAATTCAGCGATCAACCGGGATTCAAACGCAGGATCCCAAGCCGGCACCCTAACTGCTAAGCCAACACCAGGTTGAATGAACAAAGAAAAAAAAAAAACTGGTGCTGTAAACACCCCTAACGAAAGGGCCACACTTCAAATGAAGGATTGAAACCAGAGAACACCAAATGAAGTCCACGGGTACTACTTATTGTGTGGTCAGCAAGGGAACGTTTTTGGCCGATGTCTTTCACTAATCGCTGGCCTGGCTGACATTCGATTGAAGACGTCAGGAATTTGGAATTTGTTCAGGGTGCCGATAATAACTCACCTCCTCGAAACAACAACAGGCATTTTAAGGCCATTTTCCCTGCTAGAGCGGGGGTTAGCTCCATGACAATCTTCTCCATTTTGCCCTATTTTCTGCATCACCTCTTGTTAACCCCCTTGCCCACATTTCTTCTTCCACCATCTTTAGCCAAGTATTTCTCGGCCTTCCCCGTCCTCTACTTCCTTCTACATTTATTTCCATCACTCTTCTCAACCAGTCACTTTCATCCTTCCTCAACACATGACCAAACCATCTCAACCTGTTTCTCTTCACAGCATCAATCACAGGCTCTATTCCCATCATCTTTCGCAATTCATCATTTGTCTTCCTCTCTCTCAACGATACACCACACATCCACCGAACCATTTGCATTTCCACCCTTTCCAGCCTTCGTTGCTGCTCTACGTTCATTACCCATGTCTCGCTCCCATAAATCATAACACTTCTCACACATGCAGCATACACCTTTCCCTTCAGCTTCAACGACACTCCCCCCCTCGTCAGCACGCCACTCAGTTCCCAAAACTTCTTCAATGCACATCTCACTCGAGCAACCGTTGCCGAGTCTGATCCACCTTCTCCATTCAACATGTCTCCGAGGTAGCAAAATGTTTTCACACCTTCCAGCTTCACGCCGTCTCCAATATCCAACTAAACATTTCCTCCATCTGCAGCTCCCTCTGTGCACACCTTACACTTGAATGTAGCTGCCACACTGGTTAATGACCCTCTCAGAACACTACATTTTTGATGAACCCACTCAGCGCACATTGTACATTGAATGGAATTCACTCCGACACCCTTTCTGCACACAGCACATGGCGACTTCCCAGTTCTTTCCACCTCACCACATGCTTTACCACTTGCCATCACCTTCGTTTTTCCGATATTCAGCTTCAGACCTTTTGTCTCCATACATTCATTCCACTTAATCTTCTCCTTCAGTCCATCCATACTTTCCGCAATCAACACCAGATCATCTGCATACAACTCCCACGGTAAACCCTCCTTTACGTTCCGAGCCAGCACCTCCATCACAGCTACAAATAGTAATGGACTTAGTACCGACCCCTGATGCACTTCCACCTTCACCTCAAATACTGTTTTCCTTCGTCCTTGCAGCTGTGCATGCTCTCTCGTACATTGCCATCACGACTCTGATCAACCATTCTTCCACTCCTAACTTCCTCAAAGCCCATGTCACTACTTCGCATTGGAACCCTATCAAATGATTTCTCCAGATCAACAAACCCAAGAAACAACTTCTTCCTCTTCTCCATGTACTTCTCCTGCAACTGCCTTACAGTAAAAAGCACGTCTGTCGTTCCTCTTCCTGGCATAAATCCAAACTGCATTTCATCGATCTTCACTTTCTTCCTTATCCGCCTCTCCAACACCCTTTCCAATACCTTCATTCCATGCTCCAAAAACTTTATCGCTCGATTCGAGCCACAGTCCAGAGGGTCACCTTTCCCCTTGTATAGAGGGACGAGGGTACTCAGTTCCCAATCCATGAAACTGTACCTCCTCTATGAGAAAGACAATGTGTTTTTAGCGTTTGACAATATTAATGAAGAGCATGAGAAAGTTGGTTCTACAGGCGTGAGAGGAGAAGAAAATGATTGGAGATGAACAGTAAACCTGGATTTTGGAAGTTCCCGAGAAGTGGGTTACTGGCAGAGGGAAGTATGGAGCATAATGATGGACGGTACAGTGAAAGGGCAGAGATCAATGATTTCCAGAAAAAACGTTTACATGTCTTCTGTTACCAAAACATGCATATATGTTTTGGTAACAAAACACAAAACAATGCTTGTTACCAAAACAAAACAATGTTTACTTAAAATGTTACCAAAACAAAACAAACAAAACAAAACAATGCTTGCACAAAACAATGCTTGTTACCAAAACATGCATATATGCTTTATGTAGAACAGCCACCCCCTCAATTGCAGGAGCTGGACGCCCCCTCAAATCCTCAGGCTGGACGTTTTGTAGAATCTGCTTCCAAACGATAGAAAAAGCCCCCCCCAAAAAGGGGGGGATTTAAAAGGTAAATATGTGTTAAAAAAAAAGAAGAAATTCCAAACACAAGAATTTCAAATGCAGGAAATTTCATCAATGCATTTGACATTTACCTGTATGTCAAATGCATTCATGCAGGGGTTGGCCTTTTTCAGGCACTTTGGTCCCCTTTTGAAGCAATGTTTTACAGCCGGAAGCCCTTCCTGCCGCCAACCCTGTTAGTCGCCTCTTGCGACACACAGGGAATTGCCAGTGAGCTGGTACTCAATTCGCCGACCTCGGAGGATGGCAGGCTGAGTCAACCCCCCTGGCGGTAATTCAGTGATCGTCCGGGATTCGAACCCAGGATCCTAGGATCCCAAGCTGCACCCTAACCGCTAAGCCAACATCAGGGAGGATGAGGTGAGAAAACGTTATATGTCATGGTGTGTCGGGAAGAGACGATTAAAGCAGTTTGGAGTGGATAGGCTTAAGCAGAGGAAATGGTAAGGAAGGCATATGGTAATCTTTTGCATGTGTAATATGTAGGGACAGCTCTACAGCCATGCATTGCTTCCGTTGGCCAAATGTGACTATTTTTAGAACGTACAAGTAGAGAAAGAGGAAAATGGAGGTCAAGCTTCGCACCATATATGGTTTGTGATTCAACTAACTCCAGGTTGTAAAGAAAACTCAGCTGCTAGATTTCATAAATCAGCTGAGATTTTAGGTTACCGAGTAAAATTATGTAGCAGAAATTTCTTTGGGAAATTCAGATTTCTATAACAAGAAAAATTACATTTTTGCTACCCTTTGAACTGGCTCATTAACCTAAATGTTTAGGTGTTGGCAAACACTAGGATGTGTTGGTTTGGTGGATGTGTTGGTTTGGCAGATGTCTTGGTTTGGCGGATGTGTTGGTTTGGCGGATGTGTTGGTTTGGCGGATGTGTTGGTTTGGCGGATGTCTTGGGCTGCAGGATAGTTTCGACTTTAGTTATGTGCACTCATCTTGAGCAGTCTAGTCTGCGTTCAAATGTTAACCCAGCTACAACAAACCGGCATCATGGTGTTTCCCATGCAAGCATGGTGTTTCACTTGCAAGCACGGTGAGGCATCGACTTGCGTGCCATCCATCGGAAGGACGTTAAGCAGGAGGACCTATTTGCCAGCATTGGTCTCTGGTGGATATTACAGATCCAATGGTATCTTTCACGAAGAGCAAGTAAGTTATCGTTTGTGGCCTGACTGCTGGGATGGCAACTGCAAACAACTCAGTTTGACCCTTGCTAAGAAACTGCCTCGGCAGCATCAATGCTCTGTAAAGAGGAAGGTACAACAGCGGAGGTAAACACTTTATAGTGGCTGTTTAGGTAGAATAGGAGTAGACCGGTTTGTCAATACCGGTGTGGTATGTATCAATTCCAAAGTTTGGAATGATTTATCATGCGTTTGGAAAACAAGGTGGACATCAAAATAAAAGGCATAGTAAAAGTCTGTATAATCCCGAGGAAGTTTGGTTAGCCATTCCAAAGTTGCGGCCAAAATCAACGAAAGTTTTCAAACCAAGGCGAAAACATCTTTAAACGCTTGTTCTCACCAGTGCCAGTCTCACCAACCAGCTAAGCGTAGAAATTAAAAAGACATGTATACGAGGTGCTCAATTACACGTGACAGGCCCATCATGTGAAATCGATGCACAGGAATGCGGTAATGAACATACACCCCACTTTATTACACCTCCTGCAGGCAGGCGATGAACTTTTACAATTGACTTTTAAATACTGTTCAGCGATATTGGACCATAGAAACCGAACCAAACCAAACAATGCTTGGCACAAAAGCACTGTACAAAATTCTCTTTTACATGATCATTCGGTCGTTTTAGAAAAGACGAGACAACTTTTAGTACAAAACTGTTCCGACTACAAAAGCGAAGCCGTGTTGAGAAACACAACCACTACGGATCGCAGCAAGCTTTGTGTGTAACAAAAATGCAAACGTATACACTTACAGAAATGAAAAGTGTCACTACCACTCATAGATCGACATGGAATGATCAATTCCTTTTTGGCTTGGTACTTCGTTATCAAAAGCATAATGAGAAAACACAAACACCTGCATATCCGAACGTGTGAACAGATCGCAAACGTATCATTGTGATTAAAAGAGAGAAAGTAAACGAGACGAGAAAGAGAGAAAGAGAGAAAGAGAGAAAAAGAGAGAGAAAGAGAGAGAAAGAGAGAGAAAGAGAGAGAAAGAGAGAGAAAGAGAGAGAAAGAGAGAGAAAGAGAGAGAAAGAGAGAGAAAGAGAGAGGAAAGAGAGAGAAAGAGAGAGAAAGAGAGAGAAAGAGAGAGAAAGAGAGAGAAAGAGAGAGAAAGAGAGAGAAAGAGAGAGAAAGAGAGAGAAAGAGAGAGAAAGAGAGAAGAAGAGAGAAAGAGAGAGAGAGAGAGAGAGAGAGAGAGAGAGAGAGAGAGAGAGAGAGAGAGAGAGAGAGAGAGAGAGAGAGAGAGAGAGAGAGAGAGAGAGAGAGAGAGAGAAAGAGAGAGAGAGAAAGAGAGAGAGAGAGAGAGAGATAGAGATATGCTGGATTCCGAGACATTTTGCAAATGGAGTTTTAAATGTACAGGTCGAAAGTTCACTTAACAATCACAGTCAAACCATTACACCAAAAGCTTCAACACTGCACCGGCTACTGTGAATGCACCGTGATGCGTGTATTCAATTTTTTAAGTGCTACGAGCTGTGTTTGAACCCAACGCTTGCTTTGGAACCTAGTTATGCACGCAGATGGACACTATTTTAGACTAAAACCATACATGATGCGTTAAATGGAATGGTTATTTCACTTTACACCCCTTATTACAAACCTTCGTAACACGCAACATTTATATCATTTGACCTGATGACTGGCAAAGCCAAACTGATTGAAGAAAGTGAAAAAAATAAAATTTAAAACGCATCACACAATAGAAATGACTCCATAAATGCAGAGAAGATGCAGAGGCAATTTGAAATAAACATTAAAATGTGCCTGGAACTCTGTTCCTGGAATGTTACAAAACAGAATGATAATGCATGCGACTTTTGCAAGCAAGCAAAATTCTTCTTCTTCTTCTTTTTCCTTTCTTTTTTTTTTTCCTTTCTTTTCTTCAAATGCTTCAACCGCAAGAAAAGTGATTCACCATGAATAAAATGTGTTTAAAAAAAGAGAAGTAAGGTAAGGTAAAGAAGTTGAAAAGTCAAAATGTACAGGCATGTCAAGGAGAACAAATGCTTTAACTTAAATAATAAATTGCAACAGCAACCTAAATTTGAAGACGATTCGCTGCCCTGGGAGGGACACTCGTTGGTCTCCAGTAATGGCAGCCATGTTTATCTTCAAAAGCATTTACACTCCCTAAGTTTTAAGGTATAGGAGCACCTTAAACCATTTATTAGGAATGAGTTGTTGGACATTTTAAACGTTTTGGAATAGTCTTGGGGGCTTTAGTTTGGTGCCGTTTGTTCCAGGTGTAAGGGCAGAGTCCCTTTCTTTCTGTGATGGATTTCATGCCACGCTCTTCATTATCATATGAGCAGTCATTTGCGCAAGGACCTCTTCACACCCCACAAAGCCTGAAGCCACACAATGTCATGCCTCGTGATACAAGAGGCTTTTGATGTGAAGCCAGCAGTACCGCTTCGCTTGTGCGTTATGCCGGGAAAATCCGACTGATTGTCCCCAAATGTGGATGCCTAGCAAATTTTACATCAATGGTATGGCAAATCAAAGCTGCGACTCAAATTACCACCCTAGTTTTTGATTGTGGTTGGTTCTCATCAAAGCAAGTTCAAGGAAGCATTCCAAGTGCAGGTACAATGGTGAAAACTTGGCCTTCCTGATCTGTGCAGGACACAAGCACTCAAACCCCTTCATAAAAGGCCGAACTTGAAAAAGGTAAAGTCCTCACTTGAAGTTGGCATAATCGGAGAATGCTTCAATGTACTCTTGCACAACCTTGTAACAAAATTCGTATTGCTCCTGCACAACAGACACAGCATAATTGTGATGAACTTTCATCCCATTTCATTGAAGAATGCAGTTTGAAAAAAATCATACAAAAAAATTAATAAACCAGAGAATTCTTTTCCTTGGCAAAAATGTCATTCATTCATTGTAAGCAAGTCTTTTATTTACGAATGTTGAAATGTCTGGAGGAACTTTGGTAACACGACGGGGTGTTGCAAATTGCACAGCGGGTTGAAGGAAATGAACCGACGTTGTCCAAAAGGAAATTCTTCTCAGCAGATAAATAGCAGAGTAAAAGCTTCAATAGTTATTGAATGAACAAAACAGGCATGACAAGGCTGTGGTGGCGAAAGCAGTTTCAACTAGAACGGCACTCAGTAGAGCGCATACCTCCACCTGGTTGGCCATATCACTCAATGGTGAAGAATCACTTAAAAATTCTACTAGCTGGATCTGGATCTTCACCAAAATCGAATCTATTTGTCCTCGTCACACACATAACCTGTCCAACAAGTTTCGTCCAAATCGATCCATAACTTTTTGAGATATCCTGCTGTGCATCGTTTTTGGCCCTATCTCCCAATGGTTAAGAATCACTTTAAAAATTCTAGTAGCCGGATTCGAATCCGGATCTTCACCAAAATATAATCATTTCGTCCTTGTCACGTACATACATCACTGCCAAATTTCGTCCAAATCCATCCACAACTTTTTGAGATATTTTGTTCACAAACGGACAAACAGACAAACAAACAGACAGACAGGGGTGAAAGCATAACCTCCACCCACCTTTGGTGGCATAGGTAAAGATCAGCGAAAATATCAATGTAAAAGCATCACGTAAAACACTTGGCATGGGAAAGATGGCTCCATGTGGATTTCCCTTGGTTCGAGTGAGGTTTTGGTTTGAAAGGGGAGATTAACACAATCGTACTTTGATAATTCCAACAGTATGATGATATCGTTAATTCACATGATGTGCAACTCACCAGAGTGGCAAAAAGTGTTCGTGAGTGTGAGTGTGTGCACCAATTGGAGGAAGCCAAGTCTTCCCAGTACATATTTTGTTTATTATATAAACAAAAAAAGAAAATTTAGCTCGACCAATTTCATTCTAAAAATGTCCTCCGCCCACCCTCAACTCCCAGCTCCACCATCTCCCCCAACAACAACGTACTTACAGTGAGAAAGGAAATTAGTGCATCTGTTACAAATAATATATGGGCAACAGTTGCTCACAACTACTTATTTCACTGCTTACAGTGGTTTATCAAAACAAAACTGAATTTTCTTTTTTACAAGAAACATGTGCCAGCCAGAACCTTAGCAATGGAAAAATAACTTCCTGTGCCACAACAAGGTACATCTTACCAACATTTGCACCATGTGAGGCCTCTGTGTACGTAAGCTCTTCACAGTCTGAAAGACATCGAGGATTCCTTCGGTCTTCACACGCTCCAGAATAGTGCAAAGAGCACAGAACGTGCCAGTCCGGCCTGCCCCGGCACTGTGGTGAGCGACATGGAGAAAGTGTGGGATTAGTCAAATCTGAAATGAAATGCAGTCATTAGGTGTAACTAGAGTCCCTGTATAAAGAGAGTTGTGTCAACTCAAATTTGGACGCCATTTTGTGTCTAAGTGTGTCGGATTAGATATACATGTACATTCGCGATATGGGGTGATATATTCTAAACCTGCTAAAAAAAATTTACTACACATATTTAGTCTTATTATTACATACAGGTGATATTTGTTTTGTCAAAAACTCAGCTATTGCCGTGAAAAAGAGCTGTGTGGTGATATTAAAAGTGGTATGGCAATGCATATTACAAGCCAACACTGCATATAAGAGCTAACATTATAAGTAAGACAAACCAATGCTGTCGTTCTCTGAATTTTAATAACTTTTAGAAAGGAGTGTGGGCATATCCAATATTTTTAAAAGGGTGCCGAGAGCAATTCCGGTGTAGGACTTCCAGCCGACATATAGTCTAACACACTTAAAACAAATTCTGTACGTGGTATTGCCATATTTCTATTGTGTACAACTTTAGTTTTATCGACATTTATATTCAATTTCCATTGTAATGATTTAACAAGCTGCAAGGCAGCTTCTGTCTCTGACATAAGGAAAACGTCATCGGCATCTAGTAAGATTGAAACGTTCATTTATTACTACACCCTTGCCCAGAACTCTGATGGATATTGCCTGATCGATTAATATGTTTCATAGCTGGCGACTTAATTAACACTTAATTTTCGAGTGCGCCAAGCCGTAATTAAACAGAGAAAAAACTTTTAAAAATACCTGCAGTGTGCACGGTTCGTCTAGTCGAACAGATATGGAAAAGCACAGATAAGACGTCGTATTCACCATAACTTGTTTAATTTCACCAGGAACACAATGAGGCCAACACAGTAAACATTCAGTACAAAACTTGGTTCATACATTCAGTACAGAACATGATTCATACATTCAGACCGTAAGAAAACTCTGCCCGTAATACAACACTCTGACCAGACCAACACTTCATCCCACTACGTTCACTCCTCACAAGTGAGACTCATCACTACTCCGTTCACTCCTCACAAGTGAGACTCATCACTACTCTGTTCACTCCTCACAAGTGAGACACCATCACTACTCCGTTCACTCCTCACAAGTGACTCATCACTGCTCCGTTCATTCCTCACAAGTGAGACGCATCACTACTCCGTTCACTCCTCACAAGTGAGACTCATCACCACTCCGTTCACTCCTCACAAGTGAAACTCATCACTACTCCGACAAGTGAAGACTTGAATATGACTACAGACGGAGAGACTGCTCACGATACGGCGAGAAGAGACCTCATCTGTCTTCTGCGATGAGTGCAAGAGACCTCACGACAGCCACGTGGATGAGAAGAGAACCCGTACGAAGAGAAGAGACCCCGGGAGTTCACATGACCATTTCACTTCTTTCACACCACGCACACAGCCTGCTTTCCTCGACAACACGTGTAGAAAAGACAGTATTTCCTATCTCTTGCACCTATATTGCAGCCTCAACCAATTACAGGTTGCCACTCTGGTCACATGACCAACATCACACAACTTGAGCTCAATGTCCTCTGTCAACTCACAAGCGCTCTCTGCGCCTGACTGCACACGACACCATTTCCCCCACTCGAATGCCCAACACAAGGAAGCTCACACAGGCGACAAACCAGTCTATTTCCCACTATATAACAAATATACATAGAGAATAAGAGCGGACTTAAATTCCAGCCTTGTTTGACTCAACATCTATCGGAAACCAGTCTGTTAAAAAACCATTAATTCTTACACAGCATTTTACATTATCATACACAGAAATGAGAAATTTCATAATATTGCCATGTCGGCCAAGATTTGAAGTTTGTTCCACAACATGTCTCGTTGAATATGATCGAAGGCTTTAGAGAACCCTAAATATACTTAAGTTAATTCAGATTCACATTAATTGCTGCAAGTGATGTGGTAACATGTTTTACTGCATTAATCACCTAGAAATATTGTATGTTTTGGGAACGATAGCTGTCACCAGGTTAAATATATAGGGATTGTCCAATGTGCAAAATCTTCCATCACTACAATTTGGCCATAAATCCCGGGGTGGGAAATATTTGAGCAAATATGCCACAAGACGCATGAGCACTGTACAAAGCAAACAATAACTCGTCAAATTTTGGACGTATGGATGGCTGCACAATCCGCAAAAAAATTGAGCAGGTCCCCCCCTAAAATTGCTTTTATGATTGCCGATAAGGCTAAAGATTTTAAACCAAAAAAATAACTTGCCTCGGAATACGTTTTGAATGGACGGACAGACAACTGAAAACAAAACGGACCATGGGTTTCCCACCCCTATAAAATCAAAATTAATTCCCTCTGAAAAAGTACAGTGACATTGCCCGCAGACTACCCAACCGCAGACCAGGCAATGTCACTGTACCGGGACATTTCATCAATCAATGACAATATGCGGTCCGCTAGGACTACCGGAAAAAAATTGAGCAGGGTTCTTCCCACGGAAATGCATTTTTGGTCAGCTCCTTGAAGATTATAAACAAACACAAATCACTTCCCTTTAAAAGGGTTTTCAACGGACAGACAACCAAAAAAAAACCGAGCAGATAGAATTGCTTTTGAACATCGATCATCAAGCGGCGTGGGCCTACCTGGCAGAGTCTCGAGGAGTCGATTGCTTTCCAGCTCTTTCGTCTGACTTTCGCTTCCCAAATTTGTCTTCTGACTTTATCCCTTGGAAATCTATACATCTTATATTTCCCAGATTGGTTTGAACAACCAAAAGCAGAACAACCAGTCATTTTGTTTGGCAATAAACAACATTCCCGTACCAAGCTGACGTTCACGCACGGTGAAGTTAGACACAAAATGGCGCCACGAAATCACGTGACCAGAAATCTCGGGTCAGCGCATGGCGCAACTCTCTTTATACAGGGACTCTAGGTGTAACCAAACCACCCATCTCAAGATAATTGGAACAGTTTCTCGCTCATCGGCAAAACGATTTTCAAAAAGCACAAGATGCAAGGAGGAATCTCAGGCCTTTGGCTGAAGTACAATAATCACGGCACAGCACTCTTGCCAAGTCAGTAGGAGGGATTGAGGGCGAGGAGGATATACGGCACACCTGCAATGCACGATAATGGGATGGTTGCCCGACTGCTGCTGTTGCTTTTGGACAGCAGCAATGAGGCCAATCATGCCCTTTCCATCATCAGGGATTCCCACCTCAGGCCAACCCTGGAAATGGAACTGTCGGATCTGCCTGTTGCGGTTTTCCTAAAATCCAGACCGGGGTTCAAGTATCATGAGTTTCTGTCACAGTCAACAATATTAATAACTAATAATCATCATCTTACTATAAGAGAGACATTTGTGTGTGTGTGTGTGTGTGTGTGTGTGTGTGTGTGTGTGTGTGTGTGTGTGTGTGTGTGTCACCATTTTCTCAGAGATGGCTAAATGTATCTTTGTCAAACTTTCTGAGGTTCATCAGTGAGTGGCAAGGAGCGCTTTAAGGGAAAAAGATTTTGAAAATTTTGAAAAAAAAAAAGTTGGATAAGTTGGGGATTTTTTTGCTTTTAACTGATCTATCGTGGGTGTAGGGAAGTGTGTAAGGACCCCATTCCTTAATGGGTGTAGAGAAGTGTTTTAGGCCCCCACAAAAAATACACCTGGCAATGCCAGGTACCCCTGCTAGTAATTTTAAAATAAACCACATATTTTGCTGCAAAATTATATGACATACCCATATAACATACCCATGCCTATACTTTAAAAATGGAAAATAAAAATTGACTGGATTATTTTGTCACTAATATCGATTTTAATACCAAAATAGATATGCCAAAGTAAACATCACAGCACATGCACAGAGGTATAATTTCAAGTGCCCCAATATCTGAAAATGATAGTTTGTTATTAGTTTATGCGTACACATGTGTAAAATTTGGTGCATTTATCACGTAGTGCACAATTGGTATGAAATTTTGGACTATGCCGACACTATTTTTGTTCTGTTCAAGCTATCATTTGTCCTATGTCACCTTCCGTTCGCTTGGAAGCCAGCCAATATCACTGCATTCCACAAAAAGAGCGCAAAAACATAATCTTAACTACAGCCATATTAGTGTACGTCCCGTTAAAAGCAGTCATGGAATCCACCATTGCAGTCGACAACCAATCCTGCCTTTTCCCCAACAGCCCGATT
The DNA here is from genome assembly GCF_964187855.1 of Myxine glutinosa. Classification (NCBI taxonomy): domain Eukaryota; kingdom Metazoa; phylum Chordata; class Myxini; order Myxiniformes; family Myxinidae; genus Myxine; species Myxine glutinosa. Next base: position 194,518,058 of record NC_136262.1, on the reverse strand, counting down.
TCAGACCATCAGTGTGGTGTCGACACAGTCACTCGATCCTGAATATGCATGCTGCCGCTTCTCTCCCAACAATGGATGGAGGCCCCAAATCACAGACGATATCTGCACTGTCTCTCTGGACATATCTCTGGCATTTGACAAAGTCTGGCATGCTGCATTGCTCTCCAAAATCACTGCCGGCGGCATCCAAAGCAACCTCCTCGCATGACTTGCTGACTTGTGCCACTTTCATCGTCAGCGCAATGGGATCCTCATCTCCTCTCCCTGTAAAAGATGAAGTGCCCCAAGGCCGTGTGTCCTGTGCCCAGTCCTGTTCATAATCTTCATCAAAGGTATTTCTGATTATCTGAAAAAAACCTCATTTTCACTGATTACTCCACCCTTTGCCAGGCAGGCAGCATCCTCTCCCCTCAACAGACTTTGATCAAACCAGGAGATAGTCCAACACTTGGATGCATCTTTAAATCCTGGCAATCTCACATAGTCGCTGTCTCTCTGAAAGGACAATCTGGGAAACCCGCCAACCTACTTCCTTGACAAACCGCCTAAAGAAGTTCAGTCCCTCAAACGTTTATGCCTCACTAACAACGACAATCTTTTTTGGGCAAACCACATGTCCGAGTTGACCTCCAAAGCTATCCGCTGACTAGGTGCTAAGTATTCACTTGGCAAGTCCAAACTTCAAGCAACATACAAGGCCTTCATATGCAGCTTGACGAAGTACTACTCACCTCATTGGGCTGGCACCGCTACCTCACACCTTTCATGTCTTGATGCTGTGGAGCATCGAGACCTTTAAAATAATTGGAATCTCCCATGGTGAATGGTCTTTCGCTAACATTTTGTCCTTTCTGATCTTGCCCCCTTTGACTTTTCTGTGATCTCTGCATAATTAAATGGCTGGTACGGGCAAATCAGAATTTACCATTCGACACCAGTAAGTTCTAAATTTTCTTTCGTATGCAGCATAAGGCTGCAAAGTAGCATCATTGGCTGAGGGTAAGGCTGTGCTGCTGATGCAACACCCTCTGCAGCTTAAGACAGGAATTTGGAATTTGTTCATGGTGACGACGATAGCTTGCCTACTCTTAACAAAGGATACCGTGGGATCTTTAACATCCACCAACTAATGCTGGCAAACGTGACGCCCACTTTAACGTTCATCCGAGGGACGGCACACAAATTGATGCCTCAACCTGCATGTGAGACACCAGAATGACAGTTTTTAGCTGGACGGAGATTCATCCCCAGGCTAGATGGCTCAAAGGCGGGTGTGCATACGTGTCGAGGTCACACTGCCAGCCCACCGGGTAGTTGATGGATTTTGATGGAGAAAACTGGTATAAATCAGTTAGAGGCTATTGCAAATATTATTGCAACATTTGTGACCATATCCTGTGAATCCTTCCTCAGCAATCAAGATGGCGTCCTTAGCAACCGAGATAATAAAGTCTATTCTACAAGAGAACAGATTTTTATGGGTTCATGATGCCAGTTTCCAAAATGACCAATTTGAAAGCTTGTTATAGTGTTACTGCTTAGAAGTCTTGATAGTCACAGATATTCTTACTTATAGAAAAATGACATTTATTCATAATGGATGATAACATGATGTACAGTATATCATATCTGGTATTCCTCTTTCAGGCCCAATGGAGTTCCTATAATTTATTTTTCGATTGAATTCCCAGATTTATGGCAGGAACGCCATGGCAAAATAAATGTCTACATTGTAGCAAAGACTAGAGGAGCTGCATCACTGTATGATGAAATATCCTATCATATTCATACAAATATACACCTCCAAATAGTACAACGTCAATAGCCTTACTCCAAAACCACTCAGTAAGGCCATTACTGCAAACCCAAAGCAGGGCTCACCCACATTATGGTTATGAAAATAAAACGGTTCATAAAAAATCACAAAATATAATTAATTAATCTAATTTTTCATCATACATCATGACATTATAGAAACCAATAAATATGTAGCGCTAAAGCTCGTCATTCTTACCTTCTTGTTGGCGACACCGAAGTCTCGCACAGTGTAACTGTCATGGTGCGTCTCGGACTTCAGCTCAATGGAGATGTCGCTCGATGTGAGGGTCCCCTCGTTTGGCCAATACTGGATGCATTTCTCCTAGCAAGGTAGCAAAACACGAGAAACTATTGGCCTGCATGGTGCTTCCACCTGAACATTTGCCTCATGATGCCATTATGGAAAGTTAAAATCCTTTAAAACAATGTTTTTGTTGAACATTAAAAAATAGACATGTAATTCGTGCACCGATGTCTCCTCATGTGATATATGTGCAAGCCGCTCAATGGGCTTTCGACATTGAAAAAAAAAAATCCACAAATAACAAATTGCCTTTACATTCCTAGATGGTGATGCTTTACATTAAAACATCAAACGAAAAATATCCCAAAGCATGCGATGGAATGTACCTGTCCCCTCTCCTCCAGCTCAGTCAGCATTACGATGGAACATGACCGCCATTCCCAAACCATCCGCCAAAAATCCTCCAGTGTGTGTGAGAGAGGGCCTTGACCAGCAATAAAAGCATCCTTCTGTCTGTAGCCCTGAAACAGCATCCACAATACTCAATGAGATCTCAGCAATACATTCTTCAGGCTGCCTGTGCGGCATCAAAAAGAACAGAAAACCCATCAGGTACTTTTATAATTATATTTCCTGACATCACTCGTCATATACAACAAACAAAACAAAATGGAGTTAGTGGGAATGGGTTGGCCTGTTTTGCATTTCCCATCTGTGCACAGTAAGCTCGTGATGCTGGTACCCGCAGATTGTGTCTATCTATTTATCGTCTCATAATAAGCATATCCTGAATGCGATACATATACAAGCTGTGCATGGAGTTTCGTCAGTTATTTAAAAAAAAAAAAAAATACACAGAGCAATGCAATAAAGTTGCATTTTCTATTCTGCATAACGACTTTGAATTAAAATTAAAACAATCTATCGATATTTGTTTTTGCTGCGCAACCAGAAGAAACTGGTAGCGCTCGACATAAGCCGACGAATGTCCAGCAAGTAATCGATGCATGGAGCCGATCGAATTTGCCCTGTGTGATGAACCAAAACAAGAAAGCAACTTATTTGCGCATGAGGGAATAATTGTACACTGATGGTGGGAATTATTACCTTACAGAGTTGCAGAGAAAAAATCCATAAAAAACGTTTTGTATTTTTTCGAAAAGGTTTCAGAGCCAAAATCATGACTGCATTCCAATGGCATCAGGAAGCTCATTCACCAGTGGGTGTGAAAAATACCAAAAAACAATACAGATAGCATGGAGCTAATACTATAAAACGAGAATCAATATTATAATAGGAATGTAATGACTCGAGATTCATTTGACATCTCAGTGTAAGTGCATCATATTGGGCTCAAAAAACAACATAATGTAGCAATAACTAGGAAAAAAAGGGGTTACTAAGGAAGACTCTTTTTTAACTGTTAGCCCTAATGTTACTGCTGCTGCTGTTCGCGCTGCTGCTTCATCCTCAGTTTTACTTTTGAAGAAATTAGTAACTTTTTGAAAACTTTCATGGAATTGCCTCTCTGTTTTTTTTTTTCCTTTTTCTGCCCCACTTGGATAATTTAGTTTCATTGCTTCTGGTTAACTTTGCCTATAGGTAGGCCGCAAAATAATGTCAGCTCGATTGATCACGTGTGTGCATCATTTTTGAACAAAATTCGACCGACCGACAAATAGTGCTAGCTAGATCGATCACGTGTAGACGTCGTTTAAAAAGAGAACCTACAAGGAATAACCCATTTACGAAGGGATGGGACAGAGTTGACACTGTGTGATAAAGACACCTGGAACTAGTTGTAATTTTTTGCTATCAGATAAATTTGCAATGCAGATGATGAAAACAGTATCAGATTTTGCATTCTATATACTGTGTGATGTAATTACCCGTGAAGCGAAAATCAGGGTTAGGCATTCGGTTGCATACGCACGTGTGGCGTGTGTGTGGCATACGTGTCTGTATTTTAAAATTCATTTTCTCGGCAACCGTTGGTCTGATCGACACGAAATTTACCACAGGAGCGCCGCCGACTGTAGAATTTTTAACTCATAATTATGACGTCATAGGTCACATGGTACTGACGCAATCTTGGAAAAATGTGACACCTCTATATCTCAGAAACCGCTAAATGGAAAAAAAAATTGAAACAAGGCTCATTGTCAAGTACTCCCCATGGGGAATAAGATATGTTAATGATGATGTCATAATTTGACAAGTACAATGCTTGGTCTGTTCAGTATGAATTTTTTTTCTCTACAACCGTTAGCCTGATGGACAAAAGATTTTGACCATAGGAGCACAATGCTTGATCCGATCAGTATGAATTTTTATCCTCGCCAGAGGAGAGGGTATTGCATTTGAGTCCGTTTGTTTGTCTGCACAGAATAAATATGATTTTCTCTGAAACCATTGGTCCGATTGACAAGAAATTTTCACCATAGATGCAACTCCACCTGTAGAATTTTTTAAATGATAATTATGACGTCATAGGTCACGTGGTATGGGCGCCATCTTGAAAAAGCCGAAAAACCTTGCACCTCTATATCACCGAAAGCGTGGCATCGAAGAAAATGACATTGATCATTGTAAAGAACTCTCCATGAGGAATAAAATATGTTAATGATGATGTCATAGGTGCCTCCATTATGACATCATAATTCGACAAGTACAAAACTTCATCCGATCAAGATGAAATTTCATGAGCGTCATCGAGGGATAAATTGGTGGAGAAAAAAAACGATGACATCATCGGTCACGTGGTTTGGCCGCCATATTTGTTTTAACACAAAAGCCTTAAAAACCACTGAAAATGCCTCCTGGCGAGGGTCTGCAATCTCTGAATACTCTTTCTAGTTTTTCTCTGCAATTGTTGGTCCGACTGACAAAATTTTCACCATAGGAACGTCTCCATCTGTAGAATTTTAGTGATAGTTATGATGCCATGCATCAAATGGTATGAGCACCATCTTGGAAAAACTACACCTCTATATCTCTGAAACTGCTCCATGGGATAAATTGAAACATGGCTCATTGTCAAGTACTCCCCAAGGGGAATAAGATATGTTGGTGATGGTCATCTGGTGCCTTCATCCGATCAATGCTTCACCCGATCAGTATGAATTTGTTTTCTCTGCAACTGTTGGTCTGATGGATACTAAATTTTCACCATTGGAGCACCTCCTCCTGTAGAATATTTGAATAATTATGAAGTCATAGGTCACATGGTACAGGCACCACCTTGGAAAAACCGAAAAACGTTGCCCCTCTATCTCCAAAACCACTCGACGAAAAAAATTGAAACATGGCTCATTGTAAAGAACTCCGCATGGGGAAGTGTTGTTAATGAAGATGTCATCAGTGCCTTAATTATGACATCATAATTTGACAGGGACAATGTCAAGTGTGAGTAGTTTGAAATTTATTGAGTATAATAAGCTTGAGCTTGAGCGTAAAAGCTACATAAAATCATATTAGAGAATATAAATTTATGATGTCATCGCTCACGTGGTCAGGCAGCCATATTGGATCAAAGTAAAAAAACACTTAAAAATCATAAGAGTTGGCTCGCACCAAGTTGACTGTGCAGGGTAAGTATTCTATGAATACCATCTAGTTGATGGAGATGTGTTTGTGAAAGTCGGTCGTATAGTATCATCCCCATCGGCCGTCATCCTCCGACCCCCCTCCCACCCCGCGACCACCTCTGTACATGCTCCCTTTATCTGCTGTGTAAAGTTCTTGGCAAACAAAGGGAAAAAACAAAAATGTACCCACTCAGTTCATTACGTACGAAGTAGAACTGGGGAAAAAAAGCTAGTGCTGGAAAAACGCTCCGGTCACGTATGCTTCGTTATAGGAATAATGTTCATTTGCATTTGCTGAAGGTTTTCCTTCTTTTTCAAAGTTTGGCCCCAGACGATGGCCTGCTGCGAATAATTAGATAGCTCCATGAAATGTTGACTTTTATAACGTGTGTGTGTGTGTGTGTGTGTGTGTGTGTGTGTGTGTGTATGTGTGTGTTGTTGATTGTTATCTCCACAATTCGAGTTTCAGAAGGTGGAACGGAGTCCTCCCAGGACTTGAAGTATCAACCTTCGTTCTGATGAAGGATCTTGATTCATGGGCTAAGTTGTGAAGTTGTGTTATTCTCAGCGTTTTGTTCAGAGGGCTCTTTTCAGGATCATCACTGAGCCCTGTACAGCCTCCAACTATAGTTTGTGGTAATGTTCCATGGGATGGTTTGTAGGATATTTGTAAGGTTATTTTTTATCATTTGTGTTGCTCCAATTATCACTGATCACTGGTACAATTTTGGTGCTCTCCAGCTTCCGATATATTTTCACTTAATTCTTGCGATCTCTATATTTGGTTATTTTTTATTGATTTCTGTGTTGTTTCGACCAAAATTACTGGGTACTGAAACCTCTATTAGCAATGCCATCTTTTTCTTTTTTTGTATCTGAGCTTGTATCTTTTGTATCTTTTGTATTATGTCTAGTCGCATTGCTTTGGCTTCAATGTTCACGCTGGATGGGATCATCAGATCGTATGTGAGCATTATGTCCTTATTTTCAATTGTTGTTTTTGGTTCATGTTTCCACAAGTTCCGAGAAATTGGACACTGAAATTTCTGCAGATGAGCCATTACTTACTCGAGTCTATATACTTTATTACTATTTATACTTTGTTATGACTTTTGGTGTACAGCTGTTCTGACATGAGTTTTGTTTACATCCCAATAGGAGGTGACTCGTGCTCTCTGTTTCTACACTTGTCCGATTGGCTCAGTCTTGCCATTTTAAAAAAGCCATTAGTGTAGTGTCCTTGGTCTTGGGCATTTATTATTATTTGTTCTCCGTCCCTATTTAGCTGACCTCTTCTTAGCCATGAAGATGATCCGTCTTTGTCTATTCCCAAATGTGTCCAACTTATTATTATTATTAGGTTTACTCTCCATGAAATGGAGAGAAACCTATTATTACTGCTAGAGTTTTTCTTATTATTATTATTATTCTTCCACCCTATTTTGCACCTCCGAAAACTTCATAATTAAGTTTCTCAGCAACCGCTAGTCGGATTGACAGGAAATTTTCATCAAATGATCGGCTAGGCTCGTAGAATTTTATAATGCTAATGATGACGTCATAGGTCACGTGGTATGGGCGCCATCTTGTAAAACACCTTCAACTTTGCCCCTCTGTATCTCCGAAACGGCTCAATGGAAAAATTTGAGGAATGGCTCATTCTAAAGAACTCTGCAATGGGAACAAAAAACATGTGTATTGAGTATATCAAAAATGCTAACGTTAAGAGGTTAGAATTCGTCAAACACAGTTTTTCTCCCCCGAAAATGAGATTTTTTTCCCCAGATGCTTAGTTAAAAAAAATTCAGAATGCGAAAATTTTCGAAGTCATACGTCACATGGTTCGGCCGCCATCTTGTTTTCCGTGAAAAAACACAAAAAACCCTTTTTCTCCGCAACGGCTGAACGGATCGAGACCAAACTTGGCATGCATATTCGGATACCCATGACGAACAAAAAAGTCAGTGAGCACGATGTCATCCGACACGTGGTTTCAGAGTTATGACGTTTTCAAATTTCAAACTAGAAATGGATTCACCTCCATAATTTGTGGAGATATCGAGTGGAAACTTTACACAAATGTTCCACATGGGGGGATGTTTCATCGTTACTTGAGACGTTTTGATAAGTCACATGGTTTGGCCGCAATAAATAATGGAAGTTAAATTTAAAAAAGCCTGTAACTCTTGAACCACTGCATGGATCGACTTGAATTTTTAATGCAATGTAGCTCTCATCGGGTGGAACAAGTGTCCAAAATTTCAAGATGATTGGATGTACGGTCGCGAAGCTAAAGTCTTTATTGTTGAAAGAAGAAGAAACACACCATTTTGTCCTCCCAGGCCACGATATCATCCGACATCAGTGCGATTGCCATTTTCAGTTTTAATTTCCTTTAAAAAACATTTTCTCTGCAATAATAGGGCCGATTGAGATAAAATTTTCACCATAGGAGGGACTCGGTCTGTAGAATATTTTAATGGTAATTATGACGTCGCAGGTCACGTGGTTCGGCCGCCATCTTGTTTTTCGTGAAAACACGAAAATCCCTTTTTCTCTGCAACGGCTGAACAGATCGAGGCCAAACTTTGCAATCAGAATCGCATACCCATGACAAACAAAAAAGTCAGCGAGCACGACATCATCCGACAAATGGTTTCAGAGTTATGACGTTTTAAAGCATGAACCTTTAAAACCTAGCTCCTCCCTTATTTTTGATCCAATCGAGGAGAAAATTCACAGATCTGTTCAGCATGTCAGTCTACTAAAATATCATTTTAGAATTTGCGATAGGTCACGTGGTTTGGCAGATATCGTTAATTAAACGATTTTTTTTTTAATGGATATCTCTTGAATCGCTTTATTGATCGACGTGAAACTTCATACTGTAGTATAAGTCATGAAGAGTAACAAGTGTGCAAAATTTCAAGATGATTGGATGTACGGTCGCGAAGCTATAAGTCTTTATTGTTGAAAGAAGAAGAAACACACCATTTTGTCCTGCCAGGCCACGTCTCACAGTGAGTGCTATTGCCATTTTAAGTTTTAATTTCCTTTAAAAAACATTTTCTCTGCAATAATAGGGCCGATTGAGATACAATTTTCACCATAGGAGGGACTCGGTCTGTAGAATATTTTAATGGTAAATATGACGTCGTAGGTCACGTGGTTCGGCAGCCATATTGTTTTTCGTGAAAACACGAAAACCGCTTTTTCTCTGCAACGGCTGAACAGATCGAGGCCAAACTTTGCAAGCGGCATCGCATACTCATGACGAACAAAAAAGTCAGCGAGCACGACATCATCCGACACATGGTTTCAGAGTTATGACGTTTTTAAGCATGAACCTTTAAAACCTAGCTCCTCCGTCATTTTTGATCCAATCGGGGAGAAAATTCACAGATCTGTTCAGCATGTCAGTCTACTAAAATGTCATTTTAGAATTTGCGATAGGTCACGTGGTTTGGCAGATATTGTTAATTAAACGAATTTTTTTTTTTTTAAATGGATATCTCTTGAATCGCTTTATTGATCGACGTGAAACTTCATACTCTAGTAGAAGTCATGAAGAGTAACAGGTGTGCAAAATCTCAAGATGATTGGATGTACGGTCTGGAAACTAGAAGTTGTTATTGCCTGAAGAAGAAGAACCACAACACTTTTTTTTTGACCAGGCCATGTGACATAACCACCTCACGAGCTAAGGGTAGCTCGAAATTAAATTGTCTTCGGATTTGACAGTCGCTAGAGGGTGTTAACATTCGAATGCAACAAATCTGGGCAAATTCTGATGAATTTTCGTAAAACTACACGATATTGTCATTTACATTGGAAAATAACATTGTAAAACTCTCCGCCGCCTCGGCTTATTTCTCGCTCTGAAGTTCATCCTGTCTTCAATTTTAAGGAGAAAGAGAGGTATCTGCAAGCAATGGTGACCTTTATTTTGTGGAAATCCGATTTACAATGACGAAGTTATCCAAAATCTAACATTTTAAATGGAGCGCATTTCCAAAGTGAATCTTCCACAGGTAAAATATCCACACGTGCAGGCACACCTTACGGCGTCAATTTGGCTCCGATTTCAAATCGGATTTCGATTGTCGCATTGCCTCGGATGAGTTAACAAAATACCACAACAAATTTGGTGACAATCATGAAAAATTTGACCAAGTTCGATCGACGGGATACTTCGTTCTACGCTGACATACGGCACGGGCCACGGATGACGTCATGCCACGGCAGGACGTTCTTCCACGGGTGGCAGATATCGTTAATTAAACGAAAATATTTTTTAAAATGGATGGGGTGGGGGGGATGTGTGTGTGTTTGTGTGTGTGTATGGATGTGCGTGTGTGTGGATGTCTGTGTGTGTGTGTGTGGGTTGGGGGGGGGGGGATATGTGTGTGTGTGTGGAGGGGTTGGGGTGTGCATGTGGAGGAGGGGGGGATGGATATGTGTGTGTGTGTGTGTGTGTGTGTGTGTGTGTGTTGGGAGTGGGGTGGGGAGATGTGTGCGTGTGTGTGTGTGTGTGTGGATGTGTGGATGTGCGTGTGTGTGTATGTGTGTGTGGGTGTGAGGGGGCGGGTGCATATGTGTGTGTGTGGAGGGGTGTATGTGTGGAGGGGTGTTCGTGTGGGGGAAGGGGTGTGGGGGTGTTTGTGTGTGTGCATGTGTGTTAGGGTTGGGGGGGTGGGGGGATGTGTGCATGTGTTTGTGTGTGTGTTAGGGGTGGGGGATATGTGTGTGTGTTTGTGTGTGTCTGTGTTGGGGGTGGGGGAGCTGTGAGCATGTGTGTGTGTGTTAGGGGTGGGGGGATATGTGTGTGTGTGTGTGTGTGTGTGTTGGGGGTGGGGGTGGGAGGACGTCTGCATGTGTTTGTGTGTGTATGTATGTGTGTGTATGTGGGTGGGGGGTAGGGGGAATGTGTGTGTGTGTGTGGGGATGTGTGTGTGGGGATGTGTATGTGTGTGTGTGTGTGTGTGTGTGTGTGTGTGTGTGTGTGTGTGTGTGTGTGTGTCGGGGTTATATCCAAGGGGGTTGTGTCAAAGCATGTCCAATGAAAGTGGGGTTGTATCACAAGTGGGGTTGTATCAAAAGTGGGGTTGTATCAACAGTGGGGTTGCATCAAAAGTGGGTGCGAGTAAACCGGTCATCACTGCCAGCAGTTTTAAAGTGGCAGTTCTAGTTATTATTATTTTTCCCTGCTATTTTGTCATTCTCCCAGTTGTCACAATATATATCTGTTGCTATTTTGTCTTATATTTTTCTTTATCTTTTTATGCAATCAGTGGGGCTGTATTTGCTGCTGTTTTGGTTTATCGCCCCATCAGCCCATATGGTTAATATAAATACATGACCATTTTTTGTCCTCAAGGAATAGAAATCACGGGTGAAATCTACAAATCCCTTACATCAATGAATGAGGCGTTGATATAATCTGTATTCTCCTCTCCTCTCTTCATTGGAATGATAACACGATTAAAATCATCTGCAATCAACAAAACAATAATCAGCAACATGTTGAGACACAAAACACAACCTCGTGTTAAAACTTGACTAATGCCACGCATCCTTACAAGGTATAATTTGCAACACTCTGTTCTTCTTCATGTTGGCAGGTAGGTTTCCTGTGCGCATCTTGTCATTTTGAATTTTCACACTTGTGAGTTTCTGTTGAAGAAAAGCAACTGTTAAACAACACTTTGTAGTTGGCAGAATCCATATTCACAAAAATATAAAAAAACGCAAGTACAATGGAACAAAATGCAAAAGCACAAAACTTGAGGTTTTGTCGAAAACCAAAAGACCAGATTTGCCGAGTCCCAAGGTCGGCTTATCTCCCACCGCAGGCAGGTTGGTGGACTCAGTTTTCTTTAGTCTCACTTTTGATCTCGCTCCTCCAGCCTTTTTGCTCCCCTGTCTTCCCCTACCTTGCCTGGCCACACCGCATGCGCTTCCTGATTTCCACACCTGGTTACCCTACTTAAATTTTAAACTGCATGCTCACCCCCATTCCATTGTTGTATTCTCGATATATCTGTGGAATCAAGTCCCTGCATCTGTTGTTTCTTATCCCTCCAAACTACACATTTCCAAGGCGAGTGCAACAGAGCCTCCAGCACGATCTCAATCTGGCACCAAATGATCATAATGTAAAAGCTTTTGTGTCATATAACCCCATAAGGAATAAAACTTGTAGATGCCGCATCAGCTTCATGATGAGTGGTTGTTTTGCTGAACTTTTAAGTTGTCAGTTGTAGGCCTAAAACTCAGTGTTATTTCAAGCAGTACAGAATGCAAATAAACAAATCATCAAACATGTATTACAAAAAAATAACACGAGTAGTGCAGCAATAGTAGTAGTTCTCGCAAGTGATGTACATACATTTGCTACTAATCCCTTTCTATTTTGATATTCAATACCAGACCATGTATCAACATTTACACCTAATTTACCAACTCCCATCTATACACAGCCTCCATACCTTGTATTCCTCCTCCAATCCATTGATGCCAGATGGCTGTTTGCTGTAAAGCTTCTGCAGGTGACTCTCAAGTGAAGTCACCTCGAGCTCCGTATCCCCATACAGGTTGTACTCAAGAAGTGCCTGATAAATGAACACGTACTGCATGTCTGTCTGCACCATTTGACAGCGCTGTGCACGGATCCGTGAAACAAAGCCAAACACATCCACCTTGTGCTCCGCCTGGATCATGTCTAGCATGGCATCAATGACTATGAAGGTTCCAGTACGGCCAACTCCAGCACTAGGGTAGAGGTGGGGGCCAAGGGGGGACAGCAGTGACACAAACACAGTCATGCAAGTTAGAATCAGTGCTACCAACCACAGTGGCTGGAATCTTTACTGTGTGGAAGTGATGGTTCAAATAAAAGCAATGCTCTTTTCACTGGCATGCCACGGCTATCACAGCAAACATGTGCAAAGCCTCTTCATATTTTCAATTTCTCTGTCCCTTAAAAGGATGTCGTGCAAGGTTCTCACAACTAATTTTTTAAGGATATGAGCATTTAGCAAAACCAAAGATGGGTCACACAGCAGCCTTCGGGGCTGTGGAGTAGTTCCGAGATTTTTGAAAAGTTAATGCTAAAATGGGTTCATAGATCATGAGAAATAGTGCAGTTGTGCAGGGATTATTCTGTTTCCAAAAAGCCTCTCCTCCAGGTGCAAATGGCTTTACGGCATAACGCTTAGATAACAAGCATTCTGAGTATTGTGCTGCAATACATGTCCCCTACCGGCAGTCTGTCGTCCGGAAAACTGTTGGGGAAATTACCAAAGTTCAAAGTGCCATAACTTTGTCAAAAATGATCGAAACGTCGTGAAGTTCGAGCTTGATCTGTAACTTATCATGACGAAACCATGTACCAAGTTTGAAATCATTAGCATTAAGAGTTTAGAAAAAAAGTCTGGAAAACTGTTCTTTGCGTGACGGACGGACAGACTGACAAACGGACAGACCGACGGAGTGCAAACCTATAGTCCCCTCCGGTGTACACCGGTAGGGGACTAATAAGAAGACTTTAGCATAAAGGTAGATGCTATATTTATATTCGATAAATCTCCGGAACAGAACTCTCATCATTATTTGCCATTGTGTCATTTCCCTTCTTTGAGTATTATCTTTTAAAGGGAGAAGATAGAGAAAATACTCGTAATAGGCATCTACAACCATCCTTGCCCTTGTTGTGGAACTCACTTTCTTACCTTCTTTTTCTTCAGCACTCAGTTTTTTTTCCTCTCTTCGCTTATAATTTTGTTTTCCCTGCAACCGCTTGTGCGATTGACACGAAACTTTAAACATAGAAGCATTTATCTAGCCATTAATATATATATATATATTTTTACACCTGAACTACAATGTTTTAATAATTTATGTTGAATAAATTATACAGCTCCATATGTGCATTTTAACAAGTGTTGGCATTTTACATTCACATTCTCCCTCCCCCTCACTGTCTGTCTCTGTCTCTCTCTGTCTGTCTGTCTGTCTCTGTCTCTCTCTCTCTCTATCTCCTGAAACCGTGTTGACTTTCTCAATGCTTCCTTTACATTACATGACAGAATAGTCCTGTCCAACATGTGACATATGTCGAAACTGCTCGATGAGACTTGAATAAAATCTTTAAAAAGGACATCAAAGGATAAATAAACCAACCTGCAATGCACCACGATAGGTCCAGCATATTGCGGATTACACGTTTTCACTTTCTTCAGGAACTTTAGCATTCCGATGGGAGTAAAAGGGACACCAAAGTCAGGCCAGCTGGTGAAGTGGAACTGGGTTACCAGGCGAGGAGATGACTTCTTATTTGTGACATCCCCTACCTGATGGAACCAAAAAGAAAAAAAATCAAAAGACTTCAAAACAAAAACTTTATATAACTCAACAAAAGCATTGAATAAATAATTTATAGCATAGGAGGAGGTGTATAGGAGCAATGAAATCCCTTTACAATAACTTGGTTTTAACAATAATTATGGGCTGGCAGGATGGCCAATAGGTACGCACACTCGCCTCGAAGCCTAGAGGTATGTCTAGCCTGGGTTTGAATCTTGGCCCACCTGGTGGATCCTGTAGATCATCTGTAGATCCTGGTGTTTCACAAATAGGGTAATTCATCAACGTGTGTGCCGTCCCTCGGATGGACGTTAAACTATGCGTCCCATCTTCCAGCATTAGTTGGTGGACATTAAAGATCCCATGGTGCCATTCACGAAGAGTAGGCGGGCCATTGCTGGCACCCTGGCCATAGTCTAAATTCCTGCCTTAACCTATAGCTAATTCTGAGGGCCTTTCACTCGCTCACCGCAGGCAGGTTGGTGGTCTTTCTGTCTTCTACCGACTCCTTTCCGGCCTTGCTCCCACTGCTCTGTCTGTGCTCTGCCCCCAAATATTCCTGCAGGACGCACAAGATCTGCCAGCAACCCTCTTATTGTGAAACTACCAAAATCAAGACTCTCTGCTCACCTTCACTCTTTCATTCTTCTTTTCTAACACCTCTGGAACAAACTCCCACACTCTCTTCAATCCCTCTCCTCCCTCCAGGTCTTTAAAACAGCTGTTCACCAGAATATCTTATCTTCCCCCATCCAAAACCTTGATCTTTTCAACCCGTGTTAAAACACCCCAAATCCGCCTTTTTCAATCTCCAACTTATTTCCTGAAATTCCTAGTAGTGTTCATTTGCTTTATACCGTGTACCCCTCCCTCCTCCCCCAGCCCTCTCCCTTACACAGATCTACTGATGTCCCTGTTCTCTACTGTTGTTGTGCTTGTAAGCTTTCCTCTCTCCTCCTCTTGTCTCCCGCCCGTTCATTGTATGTTTTATGTGTCTGTGCATGTGTTCATGTTTAATGTGTTAGCTTTTACACGAGCCTCGATTCTGTATACAAAAACAAAACAAAAAAACAAGGGCACTGCATCAGCGGCACAGCCGCGCTCTCAGCCATTGATGCTACTCACAACCTTGGTTAAATACGAAAGAACAATAATTATAACACCTTCTGTTTGTAGAATGTACCATTGAATCTTTGAAGTCCATTTGCAAGTACTACCAGACAAGAAAGTCAACAATGTCTCCTCTAAAATAATATTGTACTTTATGATGTTGGAACAGCAGGACAACAGATGATACACAGATCCTATTCTTTAGAAAAGGGAATGAGTCTATTATATGCACAATTCCATGTCAACTTGCACTCTTTTGTTTAATCTTTGATTTCATGCGATTTGGCCTGAGTGTCGAGGTCAATGAGAAAACATCACAAGTAAAAGGTCAGGTCTCTCAATCAACTGGATCCAAAGTTATAAGTCAAAGATTTGACCTCCGATGTCTCGAGTGGTTAAATTATATGCTTCTGCTAACAGTTTTTACTTATTAAAAGCTACGAAGACATATTGTAAGCTATTATAAAGTGAAGTCTTAATGAAACGCTAATTTTTCATAACGTTGATTATTTGGCGAACAAAGCAATCAAAAGTAAATAAATAAAAACACAAAACACCAAGAGTAAATGCCCAGTAGGTGGCAATACCGTACTTACGAAATATTTGCAGGTTTACTGAACAACGAGCAATTCTGGCAATGTCTTGAAATGAGATTGCAAACTATTTTTAAAATTGTTTTGCAAAATTTCCTGCTGAATGAACGTAAAAGCATGAGATTATTTATTTCAAACAGTCTGAGGGTTAAACAGCTTTTAAAACTGGAAATTAATTTTACAGGCAAACCTTACGGCAGTTGCTTCACACGTCAGTAACTGCAACGCTCGCCAAAGAAACAGAAAACATGAAGAATGAAGCAGTTTCCAGGAAGTGACAGCATGTGCAGTAATATAGCCACGACTGCTGACAGCTTACAAGTGAGATGGCAGAAATGGTCTCGGCGTGCGTGTGGTCTGGAACCTGCTGGATGAGGAACTTTCTGATGGTGTAATCCACAAGGACAGTGACATCCTCAACAGCCACACGGATGCTGCCATATGTCCAACATCCTTGGTCCGGCCAGTACTGTGCACATTTACACTGGCAGAGAAAAGGGGTGAAACAAGGCAAGGGAGATGAGCAAACGAGACAAGATATTAGAAATAAATAACTAAATAACGAAAAACATTAGTTGCAGCTTTTCAATCCTTCAGTCCCTATAACCGACGAGGTCAGTTGATGCACTAATCAAGCAACTCAAACCTTGTTACGAATCGAGACTCCCGCTACCTTCATTCCATTATCTCCCTTTAATCAAGTTTGTATCCCACCGGCTTTTGCATTGTAGGCTAACGTCATCAGAATCCTGGCCATTTGCCAAATCCTTGACCATATTTGTGCAGGGGCACGGCATCAGCAGCACAGCGATGCCTTGGTAATGGGGCAACCAGTGGAATGAATTCGCAATTGATCACGAAAATATTCCAACAGGCATTTCCCAAATCTGATAAATAATTTCAAGTGTTTGTGTGTTACTCTTTCATGGCCGAACTGTAGCACATAGAGGCCCTAAATTTTGGGTGTAAGTACTTCATAATGTGGACAAACTTTTAAGCTGCCACAGATTGGCCTTCAAGGTCGCTTTGAGGCCACCAAAGGGCACCACTAAAAAGTGTATATTGGGATGTGAGGTCAAGCAGTGCTGCCGCTGGCCTGCAGGGAAATGGTAACCACCATGAGGCCAATAACTCAGTGGCTTTTCAATGTCCAACCTGTCCCGAAACCTCTGCCGAGAAAAGTTCACCCGGACAGGGAGCAGCAGGTACCCCACCCCCATTAGTGAATACTAAACTCCAGTTTGCAGCAGCAAATCCCATAAAATCGTAATTTTATTTCAGATGAATTATATACTTGAACACTGTAGAACACAAATCGCCTTTTTGGCACTTTCATGACCCTACCATTTCGCAGTGCTTGGACTAAATATTACGACATTTTACATCATGACGATCAATCAAATTTGCTGGTCGCAGACTCTTTCCATGTCCTTATTTCTCAAGACTGCACGAGGTAAGATGTTCTATGAACTCTAGTTTTCATTTTATATATGTCCTTGTGACTTCAAAGTTGAACTTGTCCGAGACATTTACAATACAAAGCTTTCTGTTAATTTGGCTATAATCCTTGTTGTCCAGTTATTTTGCTGACGAACAGACGAACCCACTGACGGAATTGTTGCAAAAGCCATCCACTCAGCCTATGGCTACAGTGAGGGTAAGAAAAAGAAAAATACAAATAATAATAACTTGAACGGCACTCGGTAGAGCGCATACCTCCGACAGGCTGAACAGTTTACGTTTTACATCCCATTGATATGCCAGATCTGCATTCTGACCTGAACAAAGATCCAATCGGCTTGTTCTCATCACCTACCCAACTCATCCACCAAGTTTTGTGATAACTCATTCACAACTTTTTGAGATATCGTGCTTATATATCGTTTTTGGCCCCATCTCTCAATGGTGAAGAATCACTGAAAAAATTGTAGTATCCAGATCTGGATCTTCATCAAAATCTAAGCAATTCGACCTCATCAAAAACCCAACCTGTCCACCAACTTTCATCCCAATCCATCCACAAAGTTTTGGAATATCATGATATATGATATAGTCTTTGCCCCCATCTCTCAATTCTGAAGAATCACTTAAAAATGGTAGTATCTGGATTCTCATGTACATATATAGGACCATATATAAATATACTAGCTTGGCTTGGCTCGCTGCGCTCGCCTCACCACGCGTCGTTACAGGGAACGGGCTTATTTTAGCTGAGGATAATGACTGTACCTGAGTTGCTGTTGTTACGGATTCATCACTTCCGTTGTTGTGGTTTTCATCCACTTGAAACATTTCTGGTTCCATGTATTATTATTATGGTGGTTTGAGGGAAATGACGTTTATTGTTGTCAAAAGGTAAAAAGGTAAAAGTTTTAAATGAAACCGGAACCGGACGACGAGAAAGCGGCAGGAGAAGAAAAAGAGGGCGGGCGAAAGAGTTGGAGAAGAAGCTGGTTGCTTTGCGGTCTGGATGGAACGTTGTCGAGCAAGAGTCACGTACTTTGGATTTCCTGGGGAAAAAGGATTCCTGCGATAGTGGTTATCGCTGTGAATGATCATCCTGCGTGTCAGGTTTGGCGTTAGATGGCGAAGAATCATCGCCGAGTCGTCGCGACTCGAGAACGAGCCGTCGGCCATTTTGACTCGCGCGCTTCGTGCGTCGAGCAAACTTTCCTTGCTTCATCAACCGTTTCCACCGCTTTCAGACGTATCTGTGGTGTGTGTGTGCACTGAGGCTTTTGATGATTACTTTGCGGCTCGCCGACTGTGAACAATGAGAGTTCATACCTGGAGGGCACCTTTGGATTTCCCAGTCGCCGTGAGTGCGCCTTTGTGCCGCTTTAACCACGTGACCCTTTTCGCCGCTTTAGCCGCGTGCGCCTTTGTGCCGTTTTGGGCAGCGTGACTGTGCCTGTCATCTGAACGAGATTCTGGTTTCGATTCGACATCGTTCCATTGATCACTGGAGGGGATCAACTCTGACCTCGAAGACGGGAATATAGAGACATTGGGGAATGTTATTTTCCACTCACTTGGAGCACAGTGAGTTACCTTATGCATGCTGGCTGATGGTACCATCATAGGAGATACAGTCACGTGAAAAAGTAAGTACACCCCATGTAAAGTTTTGACTTTTTCAACATATTTCAACATACAGCTATTTGATCTTCATTTCAACAATATTGATAGATAAAGGTGATATAATGTAACAAATATCATGAAACATTTACATTTTGTAGTCCATTGTATAATTTAAATAAACACAAATGCAAATTTCGCATGTGGAAAAAGTAAGTACACCCTTGGCTCTAATAGGTGGTATTGCCCCCTTTGGCAGAAACAACCTCAAGTAGGCGTTTCTTATAACTGTCTACCAGTCTCTGACATCCACTGGGAGAAATTTTTGCCCACTCCTCCATGCAGAATTCTTTCAGCTGTGCGATGTTTGAGGGGTTTCTTGCATGCACAGCTCGTTTCAAATCCCCCCACAACATCTCGATGGGATTTAGATCCAGGCTTTGACTTGGCCATCAGAGAACCTTCCATTTCTTTCTTTTCAGCCATTCCTTGTTGGATTTACTGGTATGTTTCGGGTCATTGTCATGTTGCAAGGTCCACCTTCGGTTGAGCTTCAACTTTCCGACAGATGGCCTCACATTATCCTCAAGCACCCTCTGGTACAATGACGAATTCATAGTGGATTCTATGATGGTGAGCTGCCCAGGCCCTGATGCAGCAAAGCTGCCCCAAACCATAATATTTCCACCACCATGCTTTACAGTTGGTATCAGGTTCTTGTGGTCAAATGCTGTCTTTGGTTTTCACCAAACATGTCTTCTGGTACTGTGGCCAAATAGCTCTACCTTTGAGTCATCTGTCCAGAGCACATTGTTCCAGAAGTGCTGGTCTTTGCCGAGGTGTTCATTGGCAAACTTTAGTCTTGCCCTGATGTTCTTTTTGGACAGCAAAGGTTTCCTCCTGGCACACTTCCCATGTAGATCAAATTTGTGCAGCCTCTTTCTAATGGTAGACTCGTGCACCTTGACATCAACAACAGTGGCACGAGCTACATGTAGGTCCCGTGATGACATTCTGGGGTTCTCAGAGACTTCTTTCAGCATCTTTCGGTCTGCTCTCGGGCTGAACTTGCTGGGGCGGCCTGGCCTGAACAAGTTGGCAGTTGTTTGGAATCTTCTCCACTTGTAGATGATCTTCCGGACAGTTGAATGATTGATTTCAAATTGTTTGGAGATGTTTTTAAATCCCTTCCCAGACTCGTAGGCATCTATAACCTTCTTTCTGAAGGCCTCAGAGAGCTCTTTTGATCTAGGCAAGGTGACGCCGCACACTTCAACAACAAAGAGCAAACCAAACTAAATGTCTGAGGTTTAAATAAGACAGGTTCCTCCAAGATCCTCTCTAACGATGTTCTAATCATTTGCACCTGAGCTGGTGCACCTGATTCTAATTTTAGGTATTTGAAGTAGTGATAAATGTCGGGGTGTACTTACTTTTTCCACATGCGAAATTTGCATTTATGTTTATTTAAATTATACAATGGACTACAAAATGTAAATGTTTCATGATATTTGTTATATTATATCACCTTTATCTATCAATATTGTTGAAATGAAGATCAAATAGCGGTATGTTGAAATATGTTGAAAAAGTCAAAACTTTACATGGGGTGTACTTACTTTTTCACGTGACTGTATATTAATTGTACTCTTGATTCCTATTATTGTTGTACTGTTATTCTTGTGTGATTTTTAATACAATATTTGTTTGTATTATTGGTGTTTGTATTATTTGCATTTGGTGTGATTTCACCATTGATTTTTGACACAGGATAACATATTTTTCTGCCGTGGCTTCTTTCGGGGCTCGGTGGTACACCGTGACCAGGGGGTCGGGGAGGAGCACGTAACAATGTGTTGTCATGATTTACACCAATCATAATACAAACAATTATTTTGCACAAATTTATTTGTAGTGTTTGTGATATTACATTTTTATAAGCAATTTAGGTTGAAGATTTAGGTTGAAAAAATACACAAAAAAAAAAAACAACCCTCAGCACGTTCATACATGAGGGGTAGGTGCAGACTGGAAGTTTGGGATGATTACACCTCACCACCACGTAATTCAAAACACCTCACCACCACGTAATTCAAAACACCTCACGGCCACGTAATTCAAAACACCTCACCACCACGTAATTCAAAACACCTCACCACCACGTAATTCAAAACACCTCACCACCACGTAATTCAAAACACCTCACCACCACGTAATTCAAAACACCTCACCACCACGTAATTCAAAACACCTCACCACCACAAAATTGCAAGTACAAAGACCTAATTTTCTTGGTCATCCATTATGGAAGAAATGTCTTCTTTTTCATGAGAATTATCTTTGTTCAAATGAAAGTCGAGAAACCAGTCATACAAGTGGAAATGTAATTCAAGCACTCAGGCAAATGTTTACTTGTAACCGCAAAACAATGTGCACAGCCTCACTTAGGATGATTGAGTTCTTAATCCGTCCCTCCTGAGGATTCCTCAGTGGAATGTCTCCAATTGTTTTTTTTTATTATAATGGATGTGGTTCTATCTTGGCATTCATAAAAGGCAGCGAGGTATGCGAAGCACGAAAAGTAATAAAAATTTAAAAGCCCCCACGTACCAGCATAAACAAACTGTTGTTAATTGGGTTACAAGATCAAAATGAAGTGGCAAGATGCCACACTGGTACCAGCACCTTACCATTCACAAACCATGAGAAAACCTGCAGAAATGGAAATGGTCAACCTTGAATGTCATCCATATCCAGACTTGTGAAAACAAAAAAGCATGACATACAAATTCCAATGGGGCTAATGGAACGAAAGGGGTCATATGGGAAAATAAGGTGGGTCAAAACCCCAGCTTTTTAAATATTTAATACAAAGATTGGCTCTTGTAAGAAATGAGCGCGCACACACACACACACACACACACACACACACACACACACACACACACACACACACACACACACACACACACATGCCAGGATTCAGATTGCAGTTCAAAAGTTCGACAAAAACAAACACGAGAGCGCAAAGGGCCAAATAACCCGGAGAGAACTGGCAAGAATGGATGTTATGTATTGCACTGAAGGACTTCTGCACATCAATAAGAGATCAGGTAAGTTGAGTGGCTTGGGCAAAGGGGCCAATCTGTCGTTTTGAAAGTGCACGAGGAAACGCAGCAAGAATTTGGAATCAAAGCGGCTATTGTGGGCCGAGTTAAACTCCTTCATAACAAACATGAAGGTCACTCCACGTGAAAACAAGAGGGCAGGTAAAATTAAAGTAGCCTTCAGATCCAGTTGGGAAATTTATCGCTGCATTCCCAAATATGTAAAAGAAAGTAAACGTTATATTTACCGTGGTCACAAGATTTCCAGATGTTTGGACTTCGTATTGAAAACACACAAACGGATATCACATTCCATTTACAAAATGACAGAAATGGACGCCACGCGAGGCTCCATATTTGATTTAGCCAACAGTATCCAATTAGGTTGCAGCTCACAATCTCCACAAAGTTGGGCAAACCATACCTTGTCGAATTACCAGCAGGATGTTGTTAACAGCTGCACTAACACCCTACCAGGCCTCCCAAGCCATCCCCATCCGTGATTATCGTCGTGGCTAACAAATGCCCATAAACGTGAAACAAGGCAAGCCCTCATTGGCACACCCTTTCTGATTAAATGCACATCATGGTCTACCTGGGGAAACTGCACCAAAAGCACAGCTTTGACTACCAATAATGCAAGGAGAAATATATATATTACATTAAACGGGGCCTCGTCGTCCGGGATTAAATTCCCTAACATCCTCGTCCGGGATAGAATTCCCTCACATTCCCAAAATTCCCAAATTTGGAATTTCCTAACATTCCCAAATTTTTTCTAAAAATGTAAAAAAATTTGTGTGAAGGTTAACAGGTGCTAACTAATAGTCACCATGGTGTTTAACGCAGAGAAGTTGGCGGCGTCCCCTAATGAGGCACAGTTCCAGGCGTTAAAAAGATCAGAACTCATGATATTGGCCAAATATTTTAACTTGGAGGTCCGAGTTAATATGAAGAAAGCAGAGATGCAGACATTGGTGGTAGAATCTCTGGTGGGACAAGGAACATGGAAAGAGGTAGCCTTGGATTGGTTAGCCGAGGAAAAAGAAAATGTGGAGCTCCGGAAAATGGAGATGCAACTGCAGAGCCAGAAAAGTTAAAAGCAGAGGAAAGGAAAGCAGAAAAGGAAAGAGCAGAACAGGAACGAGAATGCGAGGAAAGAAGAGCAGAACAGGAACGAGAACTCGAGGAAAGAAGAGCAGAACAGGAACGAGAACTCGAGGAGAGAAGAGCAGAGGAAAGGAGAGCTGAAGACGAAAGAAGGAAGAGGAAGAAGATGCGGAGCGAGTGAGTTCGACAAGAAAGTCGAGCTGCTTTAAGGTCTGGAGCAGGCGTTTGCGAACGAGGGTCACGAGTGAACTTTGGGTTTCCTGGGAAAGGGATTCATGCGACAGAGTTGTTATCGCTGTGACAGATAAACCTGCGTGACAGGTTTTGCGGTTGATTCCGAAGAGAATCATCGGAGTGCCGTTACGCCTCGAGAACGGATCGGATCGTCAGCCATTTTACCTCGCGCAGGATTTGCGCATCGCTCAAGGTTTTTCACCTCGCTTTAACCATTTTCACCGCATCCAGACATTAATCTGGTGTGTGTGTGAAAGGTGGATTTTGAATGGGAAATTGTGGTTCGCCGAGTGGGAGCCGTTGAACGTCCGTACCAGAAGGTGTGATTTCCCCGTCACTTCGGGAGGGTGCCTTCACCCATCTTTGGCAGTGTGACTGTCAACCGAGCGGGATTCTGGTTTCGATACGACATCGTTCTGACGATCACTGGAGCGGATCGACTTTGGCTTGATGCCGGGATAGAGACGTTGGGAATGTTCTCGTTTCACTCACTTGGAGCACAGTGAGTTACCTTGTACAAACTGATGGTACCATCATAGGAAAATGATATATTGGTTGTACAATTGATTACTATTGTTATTGTACTGTTATTCTTGTGTGACCTTAATACAATACTTGTTTGTTGGTAACAATTGGTGTGGTTTCACCATTGATCTTTGACATACAGAATAACACATTTTTCTGCCGTGACTCCTCTCGGGGCTCGGAGGTACACCGTGACCGGGGTTTGGGGAGGAGCACGTAACAGAAATTGGGCAACGTAACAACTTAGCACGTAACAGATATATATACATATATATATATATGTGTATATATATATATATATATGTGTATTATATATACTAGGGCATGCCCGTACTATATATAAGCTAGGACGTGCCCGTACGTGGGTGCCCGTTCCTTGCCAAAAAAAAAAAAAAAAAAAATTTGTGTAGGGGTGTGTGTGTGTAAACATCCTAGGGCGTGCCCGTACGTGGGTGCAAAAAAACATGCGTGCAAACAACAACAACAAAAAAAAACTTTGAAACCACGTGGCAGTAACGACCACAGAACCCCCCCCCCTCTATTTACATGAATGGTTTGGTCCATTCGCAACGACCACAGAACCCCCCCCCCTCTATTTACATGCAATGGTTTGGTCCAAAGCGAACGGTTTGGTCCATTCGATGTGATTCGATGATTCGATGTGAATGGTTTGGTCCATTCGCAACGACCACAGAACCCCCCCCTCTATTTACATGAATGGTTTGGTCCATTCGCAAAGCCAAAGCGAACGACCACAGAACCCCCCCCTCTATTTACATGAATGGTTTGGTCCATTCGCAAAGCCAAAGCGAACGACCACAGAACCCCCCCCCCCCCTCTATTTACATGAATGGTTTGGTCCATTCGCAACGCCAAAGCGAACGGCGAACGGCTAAATCGCCATAGCTCGGTAAGTACTTGTCCGATTAATTTAAAACCTTGAAAAGGCACATCCTCGGGTCCCCAGCAATATACCTGGCAAGTTTCAAGTATATCGGACCCGTGGTTGTCGAGAAACAGCGGTCACAGACACACAGACACACAGACACACAGACACACAGACACACAGACATTACTGGAATTTTATATATATATATATATATATATATATATATATATGTGTATATATATATATATATATATATATATATGTGTATATATATATATATATATACATACAGACTTGGCATTTAATATGGAATATTTTTTTTGTGGGGGTGAACTTACTTTTCAAGATGTCTTAGAACCAAAAGTTCATTGGAATTATGTTGAAATTATTCTAGATTTTGTTAATGTGACCTTTAAAAGAAACAAAAACCACATTTGACATTTCGAAACAAATAAATTGATCCTTGAAAGTGATTTAAACTGATATCGAACTCAATTCATGGACAGTACTGTGTTAAACTTCTGTACGTTTTCCAGAAGTATCTCTTTATTTTGCCAAATTTTTTTTTTAACAAAAACAAAAGTTACATTACGACTGGGATTACGGACAGTAAAATTACAGTTCAGTACTTCGTGTAACCCCCACGAGCATTCAGGAGAGCACGTACACGTTAAGGCATGCTGTTCACGAGATTTGCCAAGGTTTGGACAGGAATCGCTTGCCATGCAGTTACAATAGTCTGCTGCAATTCACGAACAGAGGTCGGCTGCTGGTCCAAGTGGTCGATTTGACGCGTTAATTCTGCCCACAAGTTCTCGATCGGATTCATATCCGGGGACATGGCAAGCCACTCCATATGCACTACAACATGGTCAGCAAGAAAGTGTTGGATCATGCGAGCACGATGAGGCCGTGCATTATCATCTTGGAAGACAGTTTCCGCGAAAGGCTGCACGAGCAAATGGAAGCAGTGTTTCTTCCAGAATGGCCCTGTACTTGAACTGGTCCAGGTTTCCATTCAGAACAAGCAGGTCAGTTTTGCCCCCTGCATGAAAAGCAGCCCAAACGGTCACCCCACCACCTCCAGGTTGGACTCTTGGCACTATACAATCTTTGTTGTAGGCTTCATGCACTTGTCTGCACACTCGGACGTGGCCATCTTGACGATAGCCAGAAATCTAGACTCGTCACTGAAGATCACGTGATTCCAGTGTCCTGGCTGCCATTGACGGTGCTCTCTGGCCCACTGCAATCGGTGCTGGCGGTGTTGTCAGGTCAGGCGTGGCTTTCTCAGGGGACACCTGGCACGATAGCCTGCTTGAACCAGTCGTTGGTTGACTAGCCTTCTGGATACAGGCACATTTGTCAGTTGCTGCCACTCAGCCCTAAGCCGATTAGCTGACTTGGTACGGCCATTGCGGACTAACCGGTGCAGCTGGCGATCATCCCTCCTTGTGGTTCTGCGGGGACGTCCTGGCCTCGGTATTGAAGTAGGGACACCCCTCTGAGCATTTCGTTTCAGGATCTTTGACACCTGACCTTGAGTGATGCCATACTGCCGAGCAATAGCACGCTGTTTCATGCCGTAATTTCGTAAAGCCACCACTCCATGACAAACAGCATTGTCGAGTTGACGGACCATCTCCAGAGGAAGCGGCAATAACTTTTGGAGACGTGCAGCAGTTGTTTTCCAATAATACAGAACGCAACAACCCTTGTATACCCGACTGTGAAGCCAATCATCAAATGCACCTGTCCGTACATTTTGCCACGCCACCTGTGATAAAATCCTGTTGTTGACTTCTTGCTGCGACAGACAATCAGTGACATGGTTCTTTTAACAAATAAATCACCAAAGTGTAAAAGAAACTCACCAGATTGATATACTGAGTTAAGAAAGTAAACCCAAGTCAAGGAAAAAAAAATATTCCATATTAAATGCCAAGTCTGTATATATTGTTGTGGATATGAGAATTGTGTTTTTTTTTATTGTGTAGTAAATGGTAAAATATCACCCTCCTTCCACCAGTTGTGTATAAAGGTCAAAAGGGCGTCCCTTAGTTAGGTCATATACAATCACGTTAGCCAATCATAGATTTCCTCCTTGTTGGTAGTTTATTTCCTTATTCTATGGAGGTTAAGGCTGTGTCTTCCATTAATTGACACTCCATTGCACCGAATCAAATAAGAATAGCTCCCCTTCAATAATTACATTTCCCAGCCCAAACTCCCTCTCTGGGTAAAGCAGCTTCACAAGCATGGGGTGCGCGCCCTCTCATTTCGCTGCAAATAGTGAATACGTGCTCCGTGCTCTGTTTGAACAGGAGGGGCGGGGTCGCCGGGAAGAGGCAAGCCCAGGGCGCACCACGAGGGGCGGGGCTGTTCAGCCCCATGCCCATATAAGGGAACAAGCCCGTAGCTCACCACGAGAGGCGCGCCGTTCGGCGCCATGTCCAAATAAGGAGGCAAGCCCGTGGCATTGCCATATAAGGTCACAGAGCACGGGGGGAGGGCGGTACCGAAACCAACGAGGGCGTGTCACACCCGCGCTTGAGGATGAGATATGCGTGCGAAGATCGCGCAAGAGAGATGAGTGAGGGAGCCCCACGAGCAGTTCTGCAGAGGGAGTTCTGAAGTGAGAGTTCTGTGAAGGGAGTTGCTTGAAGGTTCATGAGAGTTGGACAAAGTAGGTACAAGGTCGGTGAGAAGGCACGAACGAGAGGCGTGATCTAGCAAGACTGAGAGAGAGACGTGAGGGGGTGCCTGTATTGCGGCAATAGGCCGATACCCTCTAGGCCCTATTGCCGGTCGGTGAGACGCGAGGCTGTGTTTGCCGGGTTTTCGCCTCGACCCCAAAGCGTGGATCGGAGCGCGCGTTTGGAGCCGGACCTCGACGCCTACCATCTGCCTGGACCCTCCTCTGCCGTCCCAAACCATCCCTGCCTTTCCATCCTTTTGTGTACGTGAGTTTGTTCTGTGTGTCTTGTCCTTGGGGTATAAGTTAAGCCTGTTTAGTTAAGCCAGAGTTTCACTGTGTCCTTCTGGTCCGTCCCTCTTTCTGTCTTTATTTTATTATCCTTCCTCCTCCTTGGTTTATTTTGGTTGTAAATAGTAGTAATAAATTATAGTCGTATTTCAAACCCTTTTTGTCTTCTTCTTCTTCACATCCGTCGTCTTTGTCTTTTCCCAATTGAATACCTGTGGCATGATTTGGCCAACATTAAGGAATCGGGTCTAGTCATTGTTAACGGTTCGGGCCGCGGCTGCCATCCGCTCGGCAAATTAACATCTTATCCGCGGTCACGAACGGGGCTGTGCACCATCCTTTCCGGAGGTCGCAGTGCAGCTTCAGGGACCACGTCGGTCAGTAACAAACGAGGGGACTAATCCCCCCTCAAAGGGGAACCATAGGCCGACGTTGGGTTCCGTAACAATATATAATCAACACACTTTTCCTATCATTTAAAACCGTCTTTATGCCTTTTTTGACAAACTCATGATGCAATACATGGCTACAAATCATGCTATAACACACATTCCACTATCACACCCTTCAAATCATGCTA
This sequence comes from Myxine glutinosa, assembly GCF_964187855.1. Classification (NCBI taxonomy): domain Eukaryota; kingdom Metazoa; phylum Chordata; class Myxini; order Myxiniformes; family Myxinidae; genus Myxine; species Myxine glutinosa. The sequence continues at coordinate 194,489,833 of NC_136262.1, read as the reverse complement.
TAACACACACATTCCACTACCACACCCTTCAAATCATGCTATAACACATTCCAATATCACACCCTTCAAATCATGCTATAACACACACATTCCACTATCACACCCTTCAAATCATGCTATAACACATTCCACTATCCCACCCTTCAAATCATGCTATAACACATTCCACTATCACACCCTTCAAATCATGCTATAACACACACATTCCACTATCACACCCTTCAAATCATGCTATAACACATTCCACTATCACACCCTTCCAATCATGCCATTACATATTCCACTATCACACCCTTCAAATCATGCTGAAACACACACATTCCACGATCACACCCTTCAAATCATGCTATAACACATTCCACTATCACACCCTTCCAATCATGCCATTACATATTCCACTATCACACCCTTCAAATCATGCTGAAACACACACATTCCACGATCACACCCTTCAAATCATGCTATAACACATTCCACTATCACACCCTTCAAATCATGCGATAACACATTCCACTATCACACCCTTCAAATCATGCTATAACACACACATTCCACTATCACACCCTTCAAATCATGCTATAACACATTCCACTATAGCACCCTTCCAATCATGCTATAACATATTCCACGATCACACCCTTCAAATCATGCTATAACACATTCCACTATCACACCCTTCAAATCATGCGATAACACATTCCACTATCACACCCTTCAAATCATGCTATAACACACACATTCCACTATCACATCCTTCAAATCATGCCATAACACATTCCACTATAGCACCCTTCCAATCATGCTATAACATATTCCACGATCACACCCTTCAAATCATGCTATAACATATTCCACGATCACACCCTTCAAATCATGCTATAACATATTCCACGATCACACCCTTCAAATCATGCTGAAACACACACATTCCACGATCACACCCTTCAAATCATGCTATAACACATTCCACTATCACACCCTTCAAATCATGCTATGACACATTCAACTATCACACCCTTCAAATCATGCTATAACATATTCCACGATCACACCCTTCAAATCATGCTATAACACACACATTCCACTATCACACCCTTCAAATCATGCTGTAACATATTCCACTATCACACCCTGCAAATCATGCTATAACATATTCCACTATCACACCCTTCAAATCATGCGATAACATATTCCATGATCACACCCTTCAAATCATGCTATGACACACACATTCCACTATCCCACCCTTCAAATCATGCTATAACACATTCCACTATCACACCCTTCAAATCATGCCATAACATATTCCACGATCACACCCTTCAAATTATGCTATAACACACACATTCCACTATCACACCCTTCAAATCATGCTATAACACATTCCACTATCACACCCTTCAAATCATGCTATAACACACATTCCACTATCACACCCTTCAAATCATGCCATCACACACATTCCACTATCACACCCTTCATATCATGCTATAACACATTCCACTATCACACCCTTCAAATCATGCCATAACATATTCCACGATCACACCCTTCAAATCATGCTATAACACACACATTCCACTATCACACCCTTCAAATCATGCTATAACACACATTCCACTATCACACCCTTCAAATCATGCTATAACACATTCCACTATCACACCCTTCAAATCATGCGATAACACACATTCCACTATCACACCCTTCAAATCATGCTATAACACACATTCCACTATCACACCATCATGCTATAACACATTCCACTATCACACCCTTCAAATCAAAAACTCACGGGTAACGGGTGGTGGGGTGCGGGTAATGTGTGGTGGGGTGCGGGTAACGGGTGGTCGGGTGCGGGTAACGGGTGGTGGGGTGCGGGTAACGGGTGGTGGGGTGCGGGTAACGGGTGGTGGGGTGCGGGTAACGGGTGGTGGGGTGCGGGTAACGGGTGGTGGGGTGCAGGTAACGGGTGGTGGGGTGCGGGAAAATGGGTGGTGGGGTGAAGATAACGGGTAGTGCGGTGGGGTAAACGGCGGTGGGGTGTGGGAAACAGGGTTTGCGGTATGGGATACAGAAGGTGCGGTGTGTGGGAAACGGGGATGTGCGGTATGGGATACATGGGGTGTGGTATGGGATACAGGGATGCAGTGTGGGAATACGAGCAGCGTGGTATGGGAAACGGTCCGGCGGGTGTGGGAAAAAAAATTTGCGGGGTGTGCAAAACAGTTTTGCGGGTGTGGGAAACGGGTGTTGGGATGCGGGAGGAGGCGGTGAGCTGTGCAAAGGGCAGTTAGGAATGGGAGGGGTGGTGAGGTGCGGTGGTGTAGATGCATTCGATGCTGCATCTCAACATGTGAAAAAGCCCATCCGGGAATGCAATGGCAAAAATAAATTCACAACCTTGTCATCGAATATCTACTTTCAACCACCATCATATAACCTTAAGGTAATACCTATTACACAACAGCTGGATCAGCACAATCTCCCCGAGTGTACAGAAGGGTATTCATTCATTTCCTTCTCTTAGTTCCTGTAGATAGTGCAGCTTTGGCTGATGCATTAAAATTTCTCACATGATAAGATAAGCCCCATTAATGTTGCGTTTTCAGTAGCATTTCAACCTCGTTATGGCATTTCAATCCTCGACTAATGGCTTTGATTGGCTGTAGAGAAATGCCGAATGTCTGACTTCAGGTTTCGAGGAGAATACTGCCACACAGCAATGACAGATAGCAATCGCAGCTCGGAAGCTTGGCTCCCTCGCTCTGGCATATTTATGTGACAGCAATGTTTCGCAAAGAAAAAAAAAAATTGCAGATCAAGTATTCTGGATTTAAGGAACATTCTTCCTTTAACCCCTATCTTATAAATACCGAGCAAAATAAAGATTGTTCAAACACAAGCATCCCATTTGAACATTTGTACAAGTGGGTAAATCGCTTTGCAATATCCGAACAAACCTGATAAACATACTTATTAGTCCCCTACCAGTGTACACCGGAGGGGACTATAGGGACGGCACTCCGTCCCTCCGTCCGTCAGTCCGTCACGCAAAGAACAGTTTTCCGGACTTTTTTTCTAAACTCTTAATGCTAATGATTTCAAACTTGGTACATGGTTTCCTCATGATAAGTTACAGATCAAGTTCGAACTTCACGACGTTTCGATCATTTTTAACAAAGTTATGGCACTTTGAACTTTGGGAATTCTGATAATTCTGATGATCCTAGTTTTAATTTCCTTTAAAAACCAATTTCTCTGCAATAATAGGACCGAGTGAGATAAAATTTTCACCATATGATGGACTCGGTCTGCAGAATATTTTAATGGTAATTATGACGTCACAAGTCACGTGGTTCGGCCGCCATATTGTTTTCGTGAAAACACGAAAACCCCTTTTTCTTTACAACGGCTGAACAGGTCGAGGCCAAACTTTGCAGGCAGAATCGCATACCCATGACGAACAAAAAAGTGAGCGAGCATGACGTCATGCGTCACATGGTTTCAGAGTTATGACGTTTTTAAGCATGAACCTTTAAAACCGAGCCCCTCCCTAATTTTTGATCCAATCGAGGGGAAACTTCACAGATCTGTTCCGCATGTCAGTCTACCAAATTGTCCTTTTGGAATTTGCGATAGGTCACGTGGTTTGGCAGATATCGTTAATTAAACGGTAATGTTAAAAAAAATGGATATCTCTTGAATCGCTAGTACCTCAGACCGTGAGTTGTTAATAATTTATATAATTCACACAGTGCAAGACGTGCAGGCCGCTTCACGGAGCGGCCTTGCGGGCTTATCAACGAGGCGAGGCGTGACACACGTGTCTCAGCATACCTCAGATCAAGTTTGAAAACCAGCATCAACCGTGCATAAATTTGCATATTCGATCATTTTTGACAAAGTTATGGCACTTTGAACTTTGGTAGGGGACATGTATTGCAGCGCAATACTCAGAATGCTTGTTCAAAATGCTTCCACACTCGTCTCAAAAAAAAATACGTGGCACTGAGCCATACAATTATTGTTTACGTCGTTGTGAAAACAAATACGAGGACGATTCCATCACTGCAGCCGTTTTAAAGAAGAATTAACTTTTTGCACCATCGTGTATTATTCGGCACTTTCTCAGCTCCAATGACCATTATCACACAAGGGAACCGGACAAAAATGACCAGCCCCGTCAAACCTCAGGTGTGTTTCCGTCACACTTAAGGGTACGCTGAGGCATGCCATACATCTCTATATCTGTGCGTGTGTATGCGTGTCTTTGTGTCTGTGTTATTGGTTGGCATTTCCATATGCGGGTTTCAGAAAGTGGAACGGACCCCTCCCAGATGTTAATAGATCAACCTCCGTTTGCGTGTGTGTGTGTGTGTGCGTGTGTGTGTGTGTGTGTGTGTGTGTGTGTGTGTGTGTGTGTGTGTGTGTGTGTGTGTGTGCGCGTGCGCGCGCGAGTGCTGTTGTGGTTGTTATATCCACACGTTAGTCAGGTTCACTATGTCAATAAATTATATTTCGTTCAAAATCATGGTAGATTAGCAAACCTATACATTTTTGGAAAGGTTATAGCATAAGGAAACTAAAAATCAATGTTTACATTTGGAGAGATACCTGTATGGCGGCCATTTTGAAAATCCAAAATGGCCACTGTAAAATACATATTTTGTTCTATTTCTGCCTCTAATTACCCTAAAAACTTTTAAAAATATACTAAACCTATATTTTCAGGAACAAGGAATCCAATGAAAGTATCAAATTAGTGCTATGGGGAATGGTAAGACACGAATCAAAGGTTTTGAATTGCAAAATACTGTCTTTATATTCGCGATAAGTTGCATAATCAAATACATGTTATCATTTTGTACAGGCAGTTAATAACATCAAAATGTGTCACAATAATTCATATCACCAAACATACACAGGCAGTCAGCAAAATCATAGATACACATGCAGTCAGTATAACTTCACATCTACACAGGCAGTCAATGACAAAATATACACAGGCAGTCAATGGCATCAAACATACTCGATTACAGAATATGCCATTTAGAGTTCGTCATCACTGTCCTGTGTGTCGTATCCGACAATATAGTCCGCATCGTTTTCACAGTCCGTTCCACACAAGCAAAGGTCGGTCAAATTGATTGGCAAATCGAATTGGTCGAATGGTCGATCGAATCGAATTCGATGAATCGAATCGAATCGATCGAATTGGTCGAATGGTCGATCGAAGCGATTGGTCGAATTGGTCGAATCGAATTGGTCGGAATTGGCAAATGTAAACATTGATTTTCAGATTTTCCATGTAATAACGTTTCCAAAAATGTATAGGTTTGCTAATCTACCATGATTTTGAACGAAAAAACATAGTGAACCTGACTACGTGGGTGGGTTTTAGGAGATGGAACGGAGACCTACCAGGTCTCAAGTTACCCACCTCCAGAAAGTATCCACGTGTGTGTGTGTTGTGTGTGTGTGTGTGTGTGTGTGTGTGTGTGTGTGTGTGTGTGTGTGTGTGTGTGTGTGTGTGTTTCTGGCTGTGTGTATCTCTGTGAGTTTCTGGCTGTGTGTATCTCTGTGAGTTTCTGGCTGTGTGTATCTCTGTGAGTTTCTGGCTGTGTGTATCTCTGTGAGTTTCTGGCTGTGTGTATCTCTGTGAGTTTCTGGCTGTGTGTATCTCTGTGAGTTTCTGGCTGTGTGTATCTCTGTGAGTTTCTGGCTGTGTGTATCTCTGTGAGTTTCTGGCTGTGTGTATCTCTGTGAGTTTCTGGCTGTGTGTATCTCTGTGAGTTTCTGGCTGTGTGTATCTCTGTGAGTTTCTGGCTGTGTGTATCTCTGTGAGTTTCTGGCTGTGTGTATCTCTGTGAGTTTCTGGCTGTGTGTATCTCTGTGAGTTTCTGGCTGTGTGTATCTCTGTGAGTTTCTGGCTGTGTGTATCTCTGTGAGTTTCTGGCTGTGTGTATCTCTGTGAGTTTCTGGCTGTGTGTATCTCTGTGAGTTTCTGGCTGTGTGTATCTGTGAGTTTCTGGCTGTGTGTATCTCTGTGAGTTTCTGGCTGTGTGTATCTGTGAGTTTCTGGCTGTGTGTATCTCTGTGAGTTTCTGGCTGTGTGTATCTCTGTGAGTTTCTGGCTGTGTGTATCTCTGTGAGTTTCTGGCTGTGTGTATCTCTGTGAGTTTCTGGCTGTGTGTATCTCTGTGAGTTTCTGGCTGTGTGTATCTCTGTGAGTTTCTGGCTGTGTGTATCTCTGTGAGTTTCTGGCTGTGTGTATATCTGTGAGTTTCTGGCTGTGTGTATCTCTGTGTGTTTCTGGCTGTGTGTATCTCTGTGTGTTTCTGGCTGTGTGTTTCTGGCTGTGTGTTTCTGGCTGTGTGTTTCTGGCTGTGTGTTTCTGGCTGTGTGTTTCTGGCTGTGTGTTTCTGGCTGTGTGTTTCTGGCTGTGTGTTTCTGGCTGTGTGTTTCTGGCTGTGTGTTTCTGACTGTGTGTTTCTGGCTGTGTGTTTCTGACTGTGTGTTTCTGGCTGTGTGTTTCTGGCTGTGTGTTTCTGGCTGTGTGTTTCTGGCTGTGTGTTTCTGGCTGTGTGTTTCTGGCTGTGTGTCTTTCTCTGTGTGTTTCTGGCTGTGTGCATCTCTGTGTGCTGAGGTCTCTCTCTGGCGACGCGTCTCTCTTTGGCTATGTGTGCATCTCTCTTGGCTACGTGTGCGTCTCTCTTTGGCTACGTGTGCGTGTCTCTCTGGCTACGTGTGCGTGTCTCTCTGGCTACGTGTGCGTGTCTCTCTGGCTACGTGTGCGTGTCTCTCTGGCTACGTGTGCGTGTCTCTCTGGCTACGTGTGCGTGTCTCTCTGGCTAAGTGTGCGTGTCTCTCTGGCTAAGTGTGCGTGTCTCTCTGGCTACGTGTGCGTGTCTCTCTGGCTACGTGTGCGTATCTCTCTGGCTACGTGTGCGTATCTCTCTGGCTACGTGTGCGTATCTCTCTGGCTACGTGTGCGTATCTCTCTGGCTACGTGTGCGTATCTCTCTGGCTACGTGTGCGTATCTCTCTGGCTACGTGTGCGTATCTCTCTGGCTACGTGTGCGTATCTCTCTGGCTACGTGTGCGTATCTCTCTGGCTACGTGTGCGTATCTCTCTGGCTACGTGTGCGTATCTCTCTGGCTACGTGTGCGTATCTCTCTGGCTACGTGTGCGTATCTCTCTGGCTACGTGTGCGTATCTCTCTGGCTGCGTGTGCGTCTCGGGCTGCGTGTGCGTCTCGGGCTGCATGTGTGTGTCTTGGCTGTGTGTGTGTGTGTCTTGGCTGTGTGTTTATGTCTCCGACTTTTTGTGTGTGTCTTTGGCTGTGTGTGTATTTCTATGGCTGTGTGTGTGTGTGTGTGTGTGTGGCCATGTCTGTCTCTGTGTGTGTATGTGTGTGTGTGTGTGTTTGTGTGTATGTGTGTGTGTGTGTGTGTGTGTCTGGCCGTGTGTATGTGTCTGGCTGTGTGTATCTGTCTGGTTGTGTGTATATCCCTTGTTGTGTGTATATGCCTTGTGTGTGTATGCCTAGTTGTGTGTGTATGCCTAGTTGTGTGTGTATGCCTAGTTGTGTGTGTATGCCTAGTTGTGTGTGTATGCCTAGTTGTGTGTGTATGCCTAGTTGTGTGTGTATGCCTAGTTGTGTGTGTATGCCTAGTTGTGTGTGTATGCCTAGTTGTGTGTGTATGCCTAGTTGTATGTGTATGCCTAGTTGTGTGTGTATGCCTAGTTGTGTGTGTATGCCTAGTTGTGTGTGTATGCCTAGTTGTGTGTGTATGCCTAGTTGTGTGTGTGTGTGTGTGTGTGTGTGTGTGTGTGTGTGTGTGTGTGTGTGTCTGGCTGTGTGTCTCTGTCTGTGTGTCTTTCTGTGTCTTTGTGTGTCGCTGTCGGTCTGTGTCTCTTTCTCTGTCTGTGTGTCAAACATGACATCATTATAAAGTTAAATGTAAAACAAATCGAAAATGTTTGTGGGTGTACTTTTTGTTTTAAATCATTTGACCTCATGGATCCTGCAGTTCTAAATGTACATATTTTACAGGATATATTAACCTGCTATTGATAATGCCATCATAACCAAGATATACCATATATTTATTTTAAAGAAGAATAATTTGATGAGATGAGAAGACACTAAAGATTTTATCAATTGTTCTGATGGCTTTGATAAAACAAGGGATCTGAAGAAGGGCTGGCACACTAAACGTCAGCCACACCTCATTGCCCACAGCGGTAATCAACCTTCAGTTGAAAAATAATATTTGTTTAACTTGCGAGCTGATGTTGACGAACACTGGCCTTCGTGAAGATGAGAATTACATCAGAATAAAAGTCTTATGCACTGTACAGGTACCCGAAAGCCAAGAGGTGGCGAAATAACTCTCCCCACCTCCCCCCCCCCCCCCCAAATCTAGTACATTTCTCACAGTTAATCTGTTTCTTCAAGCATTGTACTGTTTTTTAGGCATTGACGTGTGCGTCTCTCTCTGGCTACGTGTGCGTCTCTCTCAAGAGTTCCGTAAATACATGACAAAAGAGGCGTGTCCTGGAAAAAACAAAAGGCGAGTTTGAAAAACAAAAACAAAAGGCGAGTCCTGTCCTGGAAATTAGCTGTCTGTGGTCACCAAAATGTATACAATTTGGATGGATGGCAGCATAACTCAGAAATCGGGGATGGTATTCTTCTTTGGGATGTCTAGTCTGGGATCGATTCCAGATCTGCCTATAAACCATCACCCTGGTGTTTCACAGGCGGGGCACTGAATCAATGGGTGTGCCATTCACCGGATAGATGATAAGCACGAGGCCCCATTTACTAGCACTGGTCGTTGGTGGACATTAAATATCCCTCGGTGTCCTTCATGAAGAGAAGGCGGGTATTTATCTTTTTATAAAAGTATTTATTTATCATGCAAATAAAAGTATTTATCACTCCTCTCCAAGTTACCTCCTTCCTCTCCTTTAGGTTTGTCACCATGACAATGGTGGCTGTATTCTGTTCCCATATCATTCGCCAGAAATCATTCAGAGTTTCCTCTTTGGGACCTGCAAATACAGTGTCAAAAGAATGATCCAACAAGGAACGAACAGTGTACGAGGAAGAAGAAAAATGTAACACTGCAACAAGAGGGAGTTAAGACACACCCTGTGCGGCAATAAACTTGTTCTTCTCCTGGTAACCCTGAAAGATAAAGGGGAAATTTTTTTTTGGCAAAAGTACAAACACATTTCTGATATAGTGCATTGTTACAAAAATCAACTATTTCTTTCAAATTGCAGGTTCAAAGGTGAATGCATACATTCACAAAAGAAGCATTGATATAGTCGGAATCAGGAACTCCGTCGAGTGGCATCAAATGCACCCTTGAATGATCATCTGAAAAAGGACATGCAAAAAAAAAATTAAACCAAAAAACAGCAAATAAAAACAGTTCATCGATTGAAACGTTCAAAGTTTGTCAAATGATGGACTTCAACAGCACTTCTGAATGGCTAAGTGGATAAAGTCATGAAAACTGGGAAATTACTGAACTTGCCGCACCTTCCCCCCTTTGCCCCCTACTCTGTGGTCTTTCCTATAACAGATACAGTAATCAATGAATGAATTAAAATGGCTACTGCATTATGAATGTGATCATAGGTTACACACCTTGCTCAAAAATAACTATCATTACTTAAATACCTGGACATGTCGGTTATATTCATTTATATATTCTTTTTACAGTTATCTATGGCTTGTGGAGGAACTTACACACATATAACATCTATCTATAATTCCAGTAATCTCTGTGTGTATGTATGTTTGTCTGTGACCGCTGTTTCTCGACAACCACGGGTCCGATATACTTGAAACTTGCCAGGTATATTGCTGGGGACCCGAGGATGTGCCTTTTCAAGGTTTCATATTAATCGGACAAGTAGTTACCGAGCTATGGCGATTTCTTTACCAAACTCCGCAAGCCGTTCGCTTTGGACCAAACCATTTCATGTAAATAGAGGGGGGGGATTGTCACCGTACTCGCAAGCCGTTCGCTTTGGACCAAACCATTTCATGTAAATAGAGGGGGGGGATTGTCACCGTACTCGCAAGCCGTTCGCTTTGGCTTTGCGAATGGACCAAACCATTTCATGTAAATAGAGGGGGGGGATATAATTTTAGATATATATATAGTACGGGCATGCCCTAGTGTAGAATAAAGACAGGAGTAGACAGTGTACTTTCACATAAATTACAAAGGCATTTGTAGACAATGGACAAACATATGGTATTTGAACCTGGGTTCCGAGCATAATGAGCCAGGGGGTTCAGATGGGAACACCAACACGCCAATCATCGATTAAAGTTCAACAAATGAAACATGATGAAAAGCAGGCCAAATGGACACTATTCTTCAAGTGAAGAGATCATTTAAAAAGTCCCTACATCCAAACAATGACCAACTCGTATCTGCTGCTCCCCTACCCACTCCAACTGCTCCACCACCACCCCCTCCCCCACCCCCCATTGCTCTTCAACCTATGGAAATATTAATGTTTTGTTAATGGATTCTTTCACAGTCATTTTACGATGCAAAATCAAACAGCTTAAAGCTACCTCTAAAATTATCATAAAAAACAGGATTATTATCTTACATGGCATGATGTTCACATATCTGTTCTTTTCTTTGTTTTCTTCCTTGGAAGCAGCTTCACAAGTGATCTGGATTGGGCAGCTTGGCAGAGACTATGAAAACAAAGAGTATGCTATGAAGTATTGAACCAGAACAACTTGCTACTCCTACACAACCACACACCCTTTCGTTAGCATACAAACTATGCCCCTCCCGGCCCCCCATCTCACCCAACATTCCAAAAGCAAAGCTTCTTTATAACAATACCTTCTTGGCAAAACATTTCAAGTCAAAGTACAATGATTGACGGCGAGGTCACGTCTTTTCGAAGCTGCTCCATGCGCTCACGCTTTCGAAGCTAAGTGATATTTCTCAATTGTGTTTTTGTCGAGACTGTACCTATCTTTCGGTGTATGTACCTATAGCGTATCTTTTGGAAAAATTTTCGGTGCTAATTTTTCGTTCATGTATACACAATCGTCGGTTAATGGTATCGAGTATTCTGCGGCCTAGTACTCGTAGGCTTAGACTACCGTACCGTCTCAGACCTTGTGGTTTGTTTTTCTCTCAGCGATTCGTCGAATGCGCTGAATTTATTTTCGTTCTCTGTTTCGTCCCAGTCGTTCACCCCGTCCTCCTTGTTTAATATCTGTACTCACAAACAAAACAAAAAAAAAACCCCAAAAAATATTTCCTTCCCAGGTCTTATTCGTTTATTTGTTGTTCTTATTTGTTCGTTCGTTCTTCATTCGCGATCACGCGGTTAGAAATGTATAATCTCTCCCCTGAACAACTATTTTCTCTCATATATTATAACACCCTTTTCTTCTTTTCCTACAAAAGGATGCTTTCGTCTTGCTCACCAAATCTATTCATTCCAAAAAATATATATAATACCATCTCTTACAGTTCCTCCTTTCTACATTCCATAAACTATCCAGAACTCCATCCCTCCTCCAGTGTCCTCAAACGTATTTTTGACTCGAAGGTCTCAAACTCATTTTGCAAAAAATGTTCGTTTCCCATGAATCGTACACTTTTCAAAATCCAATCTCACCCCTCCCCTCCAAATCCTCCCCATCACCCATCCCTTTCAAATCTCCCCCCTTGCCCCTTCCCTCCCCTCCCTCCTAAACTCCCCCCACACCCCTCCCCTCCGAGACTCTCCCTCGCTCCCCTCCTAGACTCCCCTCTCACCCCTCCTCCTCAAAGCATCCTCCCTGCTTCTTCCTCCTTCCAACTTTCACCTTCATCTCCCCAAACCTCCTGCCTTGCTCTTCCCCCTCCTCAAATAACACCTCACTGTGCCTCACCCAATCTCCATCAAACCTTTTGTCTGCCCCATTCTTCCCTTTCTCCAAGCTATTCTGAAATCTCTGACACACCTTCAACAGCTCTCCCTACCTCTTCCTCCTCTTCCACATCTTACCCTACCCCTTACCCTACACCTCCCCCCCCCCTGTTCTGGACCCGATGCTCCCCCTTCCTCTTCATTAACGGTATGGACCTCAAACATCCGGGGCCTTCGCTCAAACTTGACTGACCTCTCCATACAGGTTGCTTCTGACAAACCAGATGTGATCTGCTTAACAGAAACTTTCCTCCTTCATGATGTCTCTGATGCCTTGGTATCTCTCCCAGGTTACTCCCTCCTCCGGTATGATAGACCTGAGCCTCGTCCTGGAGGTGGGGTTGCTATCTTTATAAAAAACTCTCTTCCTCACTCGCCCTCCACTGCCCTCTCTCCACCTCACCCCCAGGAATACCTTTGGCTACGGCTTCCCCTTCGCTCCCACCTTTTGTTCATATGTGTGTTGTACCGTCCACCAATCAGCGATGACTCCATCTACATCTCACTGTCTGATAATATGGACCAACTTCTATCTACCCATCCCAACTCTCTCTTCCTCATATGTGGTGATTTCAATTGTCACCATTCCAGTTGGCTGGGTGTGGGTACCTCTCTCACCAGCCATGGCTCTTCAGCAAAGGACTTCTGCGACTCACTGGGACTGACACAATCTGTCAATTTCCCGACCCGGATCTCAGTCAACGGAGCATCTTCTCTTCTGGATTTGGTTATGACAAACTTCCCTGAAAATGTCTGCTGCTCTTCTTCTGCTCCAATCGGCTCATCTGATCATGTGCTTGTCAAAGTGGACATCTCTCTGACCATTCTCAGAGAGCCTCCTCAGCGTCGACGAGTCTGGCATTTCACTCAGGCCAACTGGCACGGTCTTCAAGCAGCCATCAATCATCTGGACTGGTCTCCCATCTCTACCGCCTCTGACATCAACTCATCCTGGGAATTCTTTCAAAGTAAATTGCTCTCTCTCATGCACAGATTTATACCATCTCGTCTTCAGTTGTCATACCCTTCCTCCCGTCCATGGCACACGGAATCTTGTGGTGAGGCTGTTGCCCTGAAACAACTTGCTTTCGTCTCCTGGAAAGCAAATCCAACGGAAGGAAATCTCATTTCCTTTCACAAAGCCCGAAACAATTGTGTGTCCACCCTCAGGAGAGCCAGGAAACAATATCTCACCATTCTCAAGACCGAACTCTCTTATCTGTCTCCCTCTTCCAAATCCTGGTGGCGTCTGGTCAAATCTGTTTCTGGTGTTTGTTCCCCCTCCATCCCCTCCCTCACCTCAAACGGCTTAACGGCTGACTCCGCACGTGAAAAAGCTGAATGCCTCAACTCTGTGTTTGCCTCTAAATCTTGTGTCCCAAACCCATCCCTCTCTGTACCCACCGTACCCAGTTGTACCAAGCTGCTCCTGGACTCTGTGTCCTTTCCTCCTGACAAGGTGGAAAAGTTTCTGTCAACCCTCGACTCTGATTCTGCAACTGGTCCTGACGGCATCAGCCCACGGGTCCTAAAATCATGTTCTTCTGCTCTTTCACTCCCTCTTTCTGTTCTCTTCACCCTCTCTTTTGCTCAAGGTCATCTGCCATCTGCTTGGAAATCAGCCAACATCACCGCTTTGCACAAAAAAGGTGCAAAAACAGATCCCAGCAACTACAGACCAATCAGCCTTCTCCCAATTATCAGCAAAGTCATGGAATCCATCATTGCTTCAGATATTAAATCTTTCCTCTTCTCCAATGGCTTGATCTCTGATCATCAATTTGGTTTCAGACCTGGTCACTCTACTCTGGACATGCTGCTTCTGCTTTCTCAACAATGGATGGAGGTCCTCAACGCCAAACAGGAAATTAGAGCTGTCTCCCTTGACATTTCACGTGCCTTCGATACGGTCTGGCACCCTGCTCTGCTCTCCAAACTCTCCTCCTTTGGTATCCATGGAAATCTCCACGCATGGCTGGCGGACTTCCTCTCTGGTCGTAGTCAACGTGTGGCCCTGAATGGGTTTCTCTCATCTCCTCTTCCTGTTCAGGCTGGAGTTCCCCAAGGTAGTGTTCTGGGCCCTGTGCTTTTTCTGGTCTTCATCAATGATCTCTCTGACTCTCTTGAAAATCCTCTCTATCTCTTTGCTGACGACTCTACTCTCTGTCGCTCCATTCCTCATCCCTCAGATCGGCAGTCTGCAGCCTCCTCACTCTCTGCAGACCTGGACAAAATCACAGACTGGTCAAACAAGTGGAACATGTCTTTCAATCCTGACAAATCTCACACTCTTACAATGTCTCTCCGAAAGGACCGACTGGACAACCCTCCCATCTACTTTCTCAACAATCCTCTCCAAGAAGTTCTGTCGCTCAAGCTTTTGGGTCTCACTATCTGCCATGATCTTTCTTGGGAAAACCACATTTCCAAGCTGGCCTCCAAAGCCAGTCGCCGACTGGGCATCCTCCGTCGTGCGAAGTCCTTCCTTGGCACACCTGAGCTCCTCACCACATACAAGGCTTTCATCCGCAGCTCAATGGAATACTGTTCCCCCCTCTGGGCTGGTGCTCCTGCCTCACACCTGGCTCGGCTTCACGCTGTTGAATCCAAAGCTTTCAGAATCATTGGAATCTCCCGCGATGAAGCTATCTCTGAGGGCCTTTCACTCACTCACCGCAGGCAGGTAGGTGGTCTTTCTGTCTTCTACCGACTCCTCTCCGGCCTTGCTCCCCCAGCTCTCTCTGTGCTCTGTCCCCCCAATATTCCTTCAGGTCGCACAAGATCTGCCTGCAACCCTCTTATGGTTAAACTGCCAAAGTCTAGGCTCGCTGCTCACCTTCACTCTTTCATTCCCCTTTTCTCCCGCCTCTGGAACAAACTCCCCCACTCCCTTCAATCCCACTCCTCCCTCCAGGTCTTTAAAACAGCTGTTCACCACCATCTCTTATCTTCCCCCATCGAAAACCTTGATCTTTTCTACCCCCGGTAATTCACCCCAGAGTCCTTGCAGTGTTCATATGTTTTAATCCTCTCCCACCTCCCCCCAAGTCCTCCCGATGTCCCTGCTCTCAAATGTTGTGTTTGTGTCCTTCCCCTTCTTCCCCCTCTCTTTTGTGTCCTCCCCCCTCTCTCCCCATCTTGTCTGCCGCTCCCCTTGTTTTTTGTGTTTTGTGTGTCGGTTTGTCTTTTTGTGTGATTAATGTTTGCTCTTTCACGAGCCTCGATCTTGTATACAAAAAAAAAAAAAAAAAAAAAAAAATGATAGGCGTAAGACAATCACGCGTGCTATAATCTCAGCAATTAGCACGTCTGTTGAAGATCAACTCATATTGTTCAAGTATGAATATCAACAAACAACCACACACATCAAAAGTGTGACCACATAAGCCATGATTACCAAGAAGGATTCCATCCATGATTCATCTGATTAACCACAGGTTCATCCCAAGCTTCAAGTGGGTTATTTTAATAATTAGGTAAAATACTTCCTTAGGTTAAAAAAAAAGATAGTTTGGCAATAAAATCCCAAAACAAATGACCAAGCTGTCTAAACACCCAAATTTAAATGTTATGATAGGCCATACCAGCAACAGCAACTCACCCTGATTAACCAGAGCTTTGCTTGATGGATAAACTACAAAGTTATTTGTTTTGTATTCACATTTTACGTGGTTGGGAGAAAAATTAAGTTAATTGTGTAGCATGGACACAAAACTTGCGCCACAAATACAATGGCACCAAATTTGCTGCAGTGAAACACTTCAGCCAGGGTGACAATAAAGAAAAAGAATGACGTCATATCATGAATGCTCTTTCGTGCTCTTTCGAGAGCGAAAGTCTCTTGGCCAGGTTTACTTGGTGGTTTTGCCATAGTCTTCACAGATGACATCATATGTGATTACTTTAAGTTCAAAGGATGGAGAATTAAAGGAGAAACTACAGTTTTCCAAAACTGAATGAAAGCAAAATTACAGAAGGCATACAAAACATAGGACTATTTTTTAACACAAAGGTGCATTACTAAGAAGAATGGCTTCAAATGGCTGTCCAAATATGAACAAGAAGTACACCATAACTTGCCAAAAAATAAATGCACTTAGAAAAAAAGAAAAAAATGGAGAAGGAAAAAAGAAAGAAAATAAAATAAAAACATAGAAAGAAAAAGAAAAAGTTTGATGAGTTCATAAAGTGCATTACAATAGTTAACGAAAATTATTTTGTTTCTCTGCAGTGACTTCAACATTTTAGCAGTCTGCGTATATAATTTACACCTTTATCAATTTGCCAATTTGCGTTGTACTGCAAACCCACCAAAATAATTACTTTCAAACCCACAACTACACCTCCCTTTTCTTTAATTTGTTTTTTCTCTCGTGTTCAAGCCTCAGAAAAACACCTTGGGGTGAGGGGGGGGGGGGGGGGAGTGGGGAGGGGGGGGGGGAAGGCAAATAAATCAACACACTCAACAGGACTGATAGGATAGCTCAAATATAGCATATTTACTCTTAGGTTGTTTTGGTCTGAGTTTGATTCCAAACGGAAAAAGGATCCAATCAGATGATAAACTGTAGCTCTGGTGCTTTTCGGGCCGGACAGGGTGTCAAGCCATAGATGGTGGCAATACATTTAGGCCCCAGGCTTCAGGCCTAGGGCATTATGTTTCAGGTCTTTGGTGCACATTTGAAGACCGAACAACACGTATTCTATCATGAAAGAAAGATACCTTTTTGAATACAACCTGTAGTGAAATTATACCGAAGGTGAACCCAGGGTGTGCTCGCTTCAAAAGGGGCGTCTATAAGACCCGGGACAACCGGGGCGCACGAACACTCCAGCGGCACTCACTGTGACATAGTCCTGTAGTTTGAATGGTATGTACGCCCCTATATGCAGCGCTGATTGTTTTCTCTATTGATAGCGGCCATTGCCCATGAAATACTCTGAGTCTAATGTCTGTTGCATGAATGTATTTTTTACAGGATGTTACTTCAGATCTAAATGATATTAAACCTACCCAAGGGTCAAGTCGTGTCTGAGCTTGATTTTCATGACATTTAATATCATTTAGATCGCCGAAATGGATGACCACAAGATGATCGTGGTACCGATTCTCGGAGCCGACTCTCAAGCTGAGGGATCGGGATCGGAGTTCACCCACTGGCTCAAAACGCTGGAGAATTACTTTGCCGCTCACGAAACAGAGCCCACCGCTGCGGTGAAGCTGTACGTGTTACAGTCGAAAGTCCATCACACCGTTTTCCGGAGCATTGCTCGATTTGTGACGTACGCTACGGCTCTGGCCGAGCTGAAGCGACTATACGTAAAAACATGGAGCGCTGTGCACGGCCGGCATCAACTCTCCCAGCGGCGACAACAACCATCTGAATCGATCGATCGCTACGCGCAGGAGTTGCGTTACCTATTGGCGGACTGCGTGCAGGAGGTACGGACCCACGAGCAAGTGCAGGACGACTTGCTCCGAGATTCATTCGTCTCCGGAATTAATTCTGGAGTCTTGAGGCTCTGACTCCTGGAGGTCGCGGAGCTGACATTTACGGAGGCACTACGGCTGGCACGCGTCTATACAGATGCCCGAGAACAATCCACCGCTTATGATCACCCACGAGTCGTGGCGGGGACTTCTCAACTCGCGCGACCGGAGAGGGGTACCGCCGAGGATATGGAGGAGGACCCGACCACCACAGCCGAGTCTCTGGGTGCTCCTGAAGCGGACTCCGCTTCCAGCCTAACTGCTGCCGCCGCTGCCCAGCCACGGCCTGACCGGTATGCAAAATGTTATTTTTGTGGGAATCGGCAGCACCCTCGATCTGACTGCCCGGCTCGGGAAGCCATATGCCACCTGTGCTCCACCAAGGGCCATTTTGCAAAGGTCTGCAGGAAGGCCGCTCGGGGCACGTGTCCCCGCGCGACCTTGAATGGGCTCATCGCTGAGCCAACGGATCGAGCGCCAGACGGGGCGCCTCACTCGGCTTTGATGAGCCAACCTCCTTCTTGCGGGCCTCTGGCTGCACGCCCGACCTTGGTGAGATACACCGGGCCGCCGAAACAAATGGCGCGAACGCGACCGGCCGCAGCGCGACCGACCTTGACTGGCGTTCGAACGCCTACTTCAAACAAGCGACCTGCTCCTGCTTTGGAAACTCCTCTCGATGTGCGGCAAACGCAGCACGTGACTCGAGCCCCATCTGACGGCGGCTCTTACGAATTACATGCACCCACTCTGGCAGATGAATCTGCAGACGGCAGTGATCCTTCTCACGTGACTCGAGCGCCATCTGGCGGCGGCTCTTACGACCTACACACACTCACTCCGGCAAATGAAACTGCTGATGAGCCAACTATGCGCTTGTCACGAGGATCCTCCCCGGGCTGCCCGAATGACCGGCAAACTGCAGCCGGCGTGGGAACGTCCTCTGACAGTGGGTATTACGATTTCTATGCTCCAGCTGAGGCCCAACCTGCCGACGATGCCCGGAGGATTGCAGCCGGAGTGGGATCCACCCGCGAGGCGCGATCTTCTCGCCCGGCCGGTACAATACCTGCCGGGTCTGCCGGCCTTGCGCAGGCCATCATTCCGCTCAAGGTCGCGGGCGTTTTTGCGCAAGCTTCGATTGACACGGGGTCTACGGATAGTTTTATCGATCAACGACTAGTGCATCAACATGGGTGGCCGGTTCTCGGGACAACACGCCGGATCTTCATGGCCTCTCAGGGACTTCGGTTGAGCACAAAAGGGGCGTGTCGATTGAAACTTGTGATAAAGGGACGCACGTTCCCGGACGTGTATCTCATGGTATTACCTGCTTTATGTGCCGACATTCTGTTAGGACTTGATTTCCTTAAGCGGCATGGACGTTTGGAAATAGACTTCGGTGGGCCGGACACGCTTGCGGTGTGCGCCCTCGCTCAAATGGACGTGGAGCCTCTCTCGCTGTTCCCCAACCTGACCACTGATTGTACCCCTGTAGCCGTCAAATCGCGGCGCTACTCTCGCGCAGACGCGCAATTCATTGCGGAAGAAACGGCCCAGCTCTTAAAGGACGGTATTATAGAACCCAGTAGGTCACCGTGGCGGGCCCAAGTCTTAGTGGTGCGAAGTGAGGCCCACCGCCGGCGCATGGTAATCGACTACTCGCAGACGATTAATCGTTTTACACAGCTGGATGCCTACCCCTTACCGGGGATGGACGCCCTGGTACGCCAGGTGGCCCTGTATTCCGTTTATAGCACTCTCGATCTGCGTAGTGCGTATCATCAGGTCCCCATCTCTAGGGCTGATCGTGTCTTTACAGCCTTTGAATCGGGTCAGCGGTTGTACCAGTTCACTCGACTCCCCTTTGGGGTAACTAACGGAGTCTCTTGCTTTCAGAGGGCTATGGATGACCTCGTTGCGAAGGAGAACTTGACCGATGTCTTTGTCTATCTGGACAATCTTACGGTTTGTGGGTATGACCAAGAGCATCACGACGCTAATCTGAAGCGCTTCCTCGAGGTCGCGCGGAAATATCGCCTAACCATGAATGCGGCTAAGTGTCGTTACTCTCTACGCACGGTAGATCTTTTGGGGTACACCGTGACCCATGGCTCTGTCTCTCCGGATAAGGAGCGTCTGCGCCCTTTGCTCGATATGGCTCCGCCTAGCGATCGGGCTTTGCTGAAACGCGCTCTTGGGCTGTTCGCCCACTATTCAAAGTGGGTGCAAAATTTCTCCACGAAGCTCCGCCCCCTCGTGGCCTGCGACACGTTCCCCATGGGCCCGGCCGCCATGGCGGCCTTCGAGGGCCTTAAAGCCGACATCGCTGGCGCCGCTGTCGCGACGATTGACGAGAGTGCCTCTTTCATTTTGGAGAGTGATGCCTCAGATCATGCGATAGCGGCGACTCTCTCCCAAGGGGGACGCCCTGTGGCTTTCTTCTCGCGGACTCTCACGTCCGCCGAGCGGAGGCATTCGTCTGTCGAAAAGGAAGCGTACGCGATCGTCGAATCAATTCGGCGATGGCGGCCGTACCTGCTTGGGCGGTGTTTCCAAATCGTCACGGACCAACAAAGCGTTGCATTTATGTACGACACCTTACATGCTCAGCGCATTAAGAATGAGAAAATCACCCGTTGGCGTATCGAACTCGCCGACTTCTGCTGCACCATCAAATACCGCCCGGGGAAGGATAACCTGGTCGCCGACGCCTTATCGAGGCCGGCCACTTGCGCGGGGGTTGTCACTTTGGAGGGGCTGCGCACTTTGCACGGCACTATGTGTCATCCCGGGGTAGCGCGTTTCACGCATTTTGTGCGCGAGGGGAATCTGCCGTACTTGATTGAGGACATCCGCCGCATCTGCCGTGATTCCAAGATCTGTGCGGAACTCAAACCGCGTTTTTACAACCCTCCTATGGGGACGCTCGTTAGGGCTACTAGACCGTGGGAGCGCTTGGCGGTGGACTTCAAAGGGCCGCTGCCGTTGTCGAGCAACTCTCGCTATCTGCTCACTATCGTCGATGAGTTTCACGATTCCCCTTTGCTTATACATGCGGGGATATGTCGGCTGCCACGGTTATTCGGTGCCTGCAGAATTTGTTTTCTATGTTCGGGTATCCGGCCTATGTGCATACCGATCGGGGTGCGGTGTTCCTGTCCCAGGAGGTGAGGGGCTACACTTGCTCCAGCATAATGTCGCTTCGAGCTACACCACCCCGTACCGGCCCCAAGCGAATGGGCAGATCGAACGCTTTAATGGGATTATATGGAGGGCCGTCATGCTAAGCCTTCGGACCCTCGGCCGAGGCCTTGATAAATGGGCGTGGTCGCTACCTGCAGCTCTAAACTCGATCCGGGCTCTCCTATGTACTGCCACCAACCAGACTCCTCACGAGCGACTGTTCCTCCACTCTAGAAACTCTGGCAGTATCCAATCTTTACCCAGCTGGCTCGCTGAGCCGGGGCCCACCTATCTCAAACGAGCGGTTCGCGCTAGCAAGTACGACCCCCTTGTTGACAAGGTGCGGGTCCTCCAGGCTAATCCCGAGCATGCTCGCATGTTAACGGCGGACCGCCGCGAGTCTACTGTCTCCGTATGCCATCTCGCCCCATGTGGGGACGACGACCGGGATATCGACGAACCCGTCTACGAGTCTATGGACTCTACCGAAGCTTCCTCTATGGAACTACCACCAACACTTCCGTCGTCACCCACTCCCGTGCCCGAAGGCGCTGGGGCGCCCCCTCCGACACCCATCTCCGGCGGCTATTCCGACGCGGGGGACTCCGGGCTTGGGGAGGCCGCACCCGGTAGTTTCCGAACACGAACTGGCAGGGTAGTTCGCCGCCCCGACCGCTACGGGTGGACCGACTGACGTGGATTGACGTGACCCATTCGATTATTGCTGACGCTTGCTTGCAACCTGCCGAGCGGCAGTATAGTTCTAACGGCGGAGAGAATGTAGTGAAATTATACCGAAGGTGAACCCAGGGTGTGCTCGCTTCAAAAGGGGCGTCTATAAGACCCGGGACAACCGGGGCGCACGAACACTCCAGCGGCACTCACTGTGACATAGTCCTGTAGTTTGAATGGTATGTACGCCCCTATATGCTGCGCTGATTGTTTTCTCTATTGATAGCGGCCATTGCCCATGAAATACTCTGAGTCTAATGTCTGTTGCATGAATGTATTTTTACAGGATGTTACTTCAGATCTAAATGATATTAAACCTACCCAAGGGTCAAGTCGTGTCTGAGCTTGATTTTCACGACACAACCCATGCAGAGGAAATGAGATAATGCATGCTATTTTCGGGACCGATCGAGACAACAGTATTACCTGCCTATACACGGCCCAAAGAAAATTTTCGTTTACTCAAGAAGGCGTCTAGAAGACGACTTGATGTATATTTTCGGAACTTTTCTATTTGATTTTCTAGGGACTTTTTTCTTTTTCCCCAGAGACTTTTCATTTTGAGTTGTATTCTTTCTTTCCTAAGTTGCATTTCTTTTAAGACATTCACAATATAAAGTTGCAATTATTAATGAAATCGATGATAAAACAAGAAATAACGGCTCGGAAGTTTATCCCCATCAGTTGAAAATGACAGTTTATACCGATCAGGTACTCTGGCAAATCAGTGGGGAGAGAAGTGAAGCTTGGCTTACTCGTCCATCACTTACTTGTGGATACTTACACATCACGTTTGAAAGTGCCATTTTCAAAATTTAAGTGAAAAAAACAAACAATGATGGAACAGAATGAAACGGCTGATGAATGCCATCATGGACTTGCGTGGGATGCAGCAAGATAAACAAGGAGAAAATGTCATAGCCCCCGTAGTTTTAGTAATTTTGCTGTGCAGAGTTGAATGCTGCTAGTCGGCCATCATTGGTTGGATTACAAAACAAAATCTTCTGCATATTTACCTTCTCATGTATTGTGTTTGTGCCAAGTTTGAACAAAATTGGACAATGCATGTCCGATAAATTGTTTGGGGCACGTTTAAGTAACAAAATGGCCGCCAGTCGGACATATTGGATCTGATCTCGAAAAAAAATGACAAGTATATGTAAACCACCATTCATGATTTCGTGACATTCATGTAACCAATTCATGACATTCATGAGTTTGAACAACATCGGTAAATGCTTGTCTGAGAAATTTTTGAAGACGTGTTCAACATCGGGTTTTTTTTTTACAACTAGAATGGCTGCCAGTTGGCCATCTTTGATTGCATTGTGAAACTAGAACGGCACTCAGTAGAAAGCATACCTCTGCCACATGAACAGTTTAAGTTTTGTATCCCACTGTAAGGTCGATTCTGGATCCAGACCTGAACCAAAATGTAATCAGCTTGTTCGTGTCACCGAACCAATTTATGCACCTAGTTTTGTCACAACTCGTCCATGTCAGACCTCGTCCATAACTTTGAGATATCCTGCTATATATCATTTTGGCCCCATCTCCCAATGGCGAAGAATTACTTAAAAATTAAATAATTATTGTATCCGAATCCATATTCAGATCTTCACCAAAATCTAATAATTTCATCCATGTCACATACACTACGTGTCAGCCAAATTTCTTCTGAATCCATCCACAACTTTCTGAGATATCTTGTTCACAGACACAGAGACAAACAGACAGCCAGGGGTGAAAACATAACCTCCATCCACGTTTAGTGGCGGAGGTAACAAAATGATGTGCATATGTATACCATCATGTATTGTCTTTCTGCCAAGTATGAACAAAATCGGTCCATGCGTCTGAGATATGGTTGTGGACGCACGGACAGACGAGACCCAATCATCAGCCTCCGTTTCAGACTAAGTCCAACCCGGGCTAACAATGAGGCAGGACAACGAGACGGCTGATGAACGCCAACACAGACTTGCACAAGATGCTGTGCAACAAAGACTTTGGAGTGTAATGCTTGTTTAGCAAACATAGATAACAGCAGACATAATAAATCCAGACAAATCAATGGCCACAATGTTCTTTACCCAAAGGTCAGGCAGTGACACCATTCCAGGAAACGACAAGAGGGCAACTACAATTCACATTTCAGATAACTTGGATTTATAAACAAACTGCATGTCACATGTGCATGGATATGTATTCACATATCATGTGAAGTACATGAATCGTTTCCATTATATAATTTATGGATCAGCCGAAATGCCAATACACATTTTGGAAAACTGTACGTGCAGCATCGAATTCAACATGTCCAAATGTCTGACATATCAATGTTTGCCCATGCCCATGGGTTTCCCACAGGTGCTGGCCTACTAAATCACTTAGATTTCTCTCCGACCTCATGGAAATTTGCCTTTAATTATAATAGGTGACAGATATTCAAAATACTTCCCTAATCGTAACCAAATTGTTTCAATGCAAGTTTAGCCCTTTACAAATGTGCCCTGAAAAAGAGGAACCAATAACAAATGACTTGAACAAATTTATATGTATCACTCGTGCACGTGTTCCTCTTTTGAGGGGAACATTTATAAAGGAAAGTAAATTTTTTACTCTGAAGACTGGGCACTCAGGGGCAAAGATGGGAATGCAGCAAAGAAAGGTGAGTATCGCTCACACAAGGCAGTCAAAAGGAGTGGATGGATCAACAACAACATGCATTTTAAGGCCATTTTCCCTGCGAGAGCAGGGGTTAGCCTTGCGGTCCCCATGACAATCTTCTCCATTTTACCCTATTTTCTGCATCTCCCCTTGTTAACCCCCTTGCCGGCATTTCTTCTTCCAGCATCTTTAGCCAAGTCTTTCTCTGTCTTCCCCGTCCCCTACTTCCTTCTATATTCATTTCCATCACTCTTCTCAACCAGTCATTTTCATCCTTCCTCAACACATGACCAAACCATCTCAAACTGTTTCTCTTCACAGCATCAATCACAGGCTCTATTCCCATCATCTTTTGTCTTCCTCTCTCTCAACAATACTCCACACATCCACCGAACCATTTGCATTTCCACCCTTTCCAGCCTTCGTTGCTGCTCTTCGTTCATTACCCATGTCTCGCTCCCATAAATCATAACACTTCTCACACATGCAGCATACACCTTTCCCTTCAGCTTCCTCTACGTTCATTACCCATGTCTCGCTCCCATAAATCATAACACTTCTCACACATGCAGCATACACCTTTCCCTTCAGCTTCAACGACACTCCCCTCCTCGTCAGCACGCCACTCAGTTCCCGAAACTTCTTCCATGCACATCTCACTCGAGCATCCATTGCCGAGTCTGATCCACTTTCTCCATTCAGCATGTCTCCGAGGTAGCAAAATGTTTTCACACCTTCCAGCTTCACGCCATCTCCAAGATCCAACTCAACATTTCCTCCATCTGCAGCTCCCTCTGTGCACACCTTACATTTGAATGTAGCTGCCACACTGGTTCATGACCGTCTCAGACCACTACATTTTTGATGAACCCACTCAGGGAACATTGTACATTGAATGGAATTCACTCCGACACCCTTCCTGCACACAGCCCACGGCCACTTCCCAGTTCTTTCCACCTCACCACATGCTTCACCACTTGCCATCACCTTCGTCTTTCCGATATTCACCTTCAGACCATTTGTCTCCATACATTCCTTCCACTTGTTCATCTTCTCCTTCAGTTCATCCATACTTTCGGCAATCAACACCAGATCATCTGCATACAACGACTCCCACGGTAAACCCCCCTTTACGTTCTGAGCCAGCACCTCCATCACAGCTACAAATAGTAGTGGACTTAGTACCGACCCCTGATGCACTCCCACCTTCACCTCAAACTCACCACTGTTCCAGTCCTTCGTCCTTATAGCTGTGCGCGCTCTTTTGTACATTGCCAACACGACTCTGATCAACCATTCCTCCACTCCTAACTTCCTCAATGCCCATGTCACTACTTCGTGTGGAACCCTATCGAATGCTTTCTCCAAATCAACAAACCCAAGAAACAACTTCTTCCTCTTCTCCATGTACTTCTCCTGCAACTGCCTTACAATGAAAAGCGCATCTGTCGTTCCTCTTCCTGGCATAAATCCAAACTGCATTTCGTCGATCTTCACTTTCTTCCTTATCCTCCTCTCCAACACCCTTTCCAATAACTTCATTCCATGCTCCAATAACTTTATCGCTCGATACGAGCCACAGTTCAGAGGGTCACCTTTCCCCTTGTATAGAGGGACGAGGGTACTCAGTTCCCAATCCACTGGAATGCGGCCTTCTTTCACCACCAGATTACAGATCTCTGTCATTCCCTTCACACCCCAACTTCCTGCTGCCTTCAACATATCTCCCACAACTCCCGTCGGCCCTCCCGCTTTTCTACTCTTCATTGCTTTTATCGCTTCCTCAACGTCCTTCTCAGTTATCTTCTCTGCCGGTCCTAAAACTGGGTTACTCTCTATGTTGCCATCCCATTCATTCTCTGCATTCAACAGCATTTCCATATATCTCTTCCATCTTCCTTTAATTCCATCTGGGTCCACAACGATTTGTCCCACTTCATCCTTCAAGCAACTCACCCCCATTACATCACGACTCTCTTTCACTATCTGCTTTGCAATCCTGAATACCACTCTCTGACCCTCTTCCGAATCCAAGCGTTCTCCAAACATTTTCCTACATGCCTCCTGCGCCTTTGCTACCTTTCTTTGCAGCCTTCTTGGCTGCCTTATAACTTTCATGCTCTGCTTTTTCTGCCCCCGTACCCTTCGCCTTCTGCCACTCCTTGAACTTCTTCCTCTTCTCGTCAATCCTCTTTCCAACTTCATCATCCCACCACCATGTTTCCGAGTGCCTCGGTGGTCCTTTTGTCCATCCACATACCTCACCAACGGTTCCCAACAGACTATCTTTCATTGACATCCAACCACTTTCAAGCTCAACCACATCATCCTCTACCCTACTCAGCCTCTCTTTTAATGCCTCCCTTACTGTCACTTCTTTCAACCTCCACACCTTCATTCTCGGTTGGTACTTCACCCGCCGAGCTCTCCTCGCACCTTTCACCCTTAAGTCGCAGACAACCAAGTGGTGCTGTGAAACAGCCTCCTCCCCCGGGATCACCTTTGTGTCCCGGAGGTGCCCCCTATCTTGCCTACGCACCATCAGGTCATCAACGGTTGTCGTCGACCCACCTGACGTGTATGTAACAAGCTTATTATCCTCTTTCTGGAACTGAGTATTACAAATCAACAAATCAGCTCAATCAGCAAACTCCAAAATCCTTATACCTTATCCATTTCTCACACCATATCCGTAACCCCCATGAACTCCCTCAAAACCATCCATACTCCTTCCCACATGTCCATTTAGGTCTCCTCCTACCACAACAACTTCCTCATCTTTCACGTTTTCCATCAGCTTTTCCATTGCACACCAGAACCTGTCCTTCTCTTCATCGCTCCGACCAACCTGAGGAGCATATCCCGAGATGACGTTCACCAAGAGCTTTCCAATCATCATTTTCACCATCATCAACCTATCACTCACTCTAGTCACACTCACCACACTGTCTACAAACTCCTCAGAAAACAGGACACCAATGCCATGCACGCCCTCCGGGCACCCTTGCCACACAGACTTGTATTTCTGTCCCTGCCTACTCTTCACCATTCTCACACCACTTCCCTTCCATCTCGTCTCTTGCACACAACATATGTCCACTCTTCTTATGACCAATACTTCCACCACTTCTCCTGATCTCCCTGTCATTGTCCCTACATTCCATGTCCCAAACCTCAGAAACCGATCTCCACTTCGGGCATCAGACGTTTCGTCATCATAAATGGAGTGATTTCCACCCTTGCTTCGATCGGGTTCCCCACCTTGAGTTTTGACGAGAGGGAGTGGGGTCCCCCACGGGGTACTTCGGGCTGTACCCTACCCATATGTAGTTGTAATTGTCATGGTTCTCTTTTTGAGGCAATGTTTTCTGGCCGGATGCCCTTCCTGACGCCAACCCTTTTTAGACGCCTCTTACGGCACACGCAGGGATACGGTGTACCTATTCTAAACCGGGGTACACACCGGAAAGTGGATGGATCAAGAAAGACACAATTGAAACGACTGTATTTTCAGTAGGAAGACATAAAAACTGTATTTTTTTCATTTCAGTCGGGGTTCAGCAAAATACACTCACATTGAACTCCTCACGAAAGAGCTTGTTATCATCAGCAGTGCGGCGGTTTAACTCCTCCTCCAGGTGCTCCATGGCGATTGGGGGGTACCGACGACTCGTGTTCGGACTCTGTGCTAGCAGAGGCATGTTCTGCATCTCTGCAATGAATGCACATTGTACAATGGGCTCAAGGATTGCAGTTGGGCAGTACAAGCTGCAGGTCTTAATTAAGTCAGACAGAGGTCTCCAATAACATGTCTTAAGTCAATTCTACTGAAAAATTATACGAGTGGGAAAGTTCTCAAAAGCCTAAAGGGCACGAATGCCTACACGAGCAGGCGGACGCACACACGCACGCACACTAGCTTGTGTTTGAGGTGATTGTGAACCCAAATCGAGAGAGATGTATTGCGTTATTTGCAGGCACAATCATTAAACAATGATGAGTTAGGTGCTATCAGAAAAGAAGACTAATAATAATAAGAAGAATAAGAAGAATTACAAACGAGCTATTTTGGTTCGGTCAGTTTTGATGCTCAGCGATGTTGTCCAAAAGTTTCATGAGCGTTATTGGATGTGAAATCCTCCACAGACGACTGGTCGGTGCTTTGTAGGTTTACAAGTTTGTATCTTGGTGGGTTATTTTGAGGATTTGTGTTATATTAAACATATGGAGTGTCCATGCTCCATGCCACCCTTACATTGGAAATCTTACTGACATCCTGATAGATATTTTATCATTGGAAATTTTCCGACTAGGATTAGTTTCATTTTCAAAATTATGAATTATTTTCATGTTCAAATGTGGTGTTATACTGTAACCCATTAAGAAACCTCAAATCTAGTGTGAGCATTGCAGTTGGAGTTGCCTGACTTTGAGTAAATATATAAACAAACTTTTATATCTATAATAATAAAAGGGTGTGTGTGTGTGTGTGTGTGTGTGTGTGTGTGTGTGTGCGCACGCATCAGTTTGTGAATGCGTGTGTGTGTCTCCTCCAGAATTCCAAAACCATGAAACCTAGCGGCCCCAAACTCTGCATGCTTACTTATCGAACTCCAATGGTGTGCATGAATGAAAACTGGTAGTTTGGGTTTGTTTAAACATCGTTTGTGAAGATAATTTAAGCGATGCTCATCACAATAAACCAAAATAAGCCTTACCAAAATGGCAGTGTGACATCTTGGTCAGCCCTCTGTCACAACGCCGAGTCCTTATGCTGCCATTCATTTTGAGTAGTACGATTTTGTTTTGCTCGATTCATTTTGAGTACTAAGGGATGTGCCAAATTTAACCAACTTCACTGAGCTGGTTTCATTGAGTGAAACAAAAATAATTAATCAGCTGGATCGCTGTGAAGATCTCGGCTGGGTTCTTTGTGGTACATCGATCGATGAGCAAAGGCCAGTTTCAAAATAAACCTTTGGGGTTGTCGTTTTGAAGGACTTTACGTGTGTGTCTATGAGTGTGTGTATGTGTGCGTGTATGTATGCATAGATTACTGCAACAGAACTTCGAAAAAGCCGCGGTGCCTCGGCCACAACAGTCCACTCGCATGCGCTCATATGGAAGATTATTTTTTTGTGTGTGTATGTCCCTCTCCGTCTCTCCCCCATCCTTCTCTGTCTCTCTCCGCCCCTCTCTGTCTCTCTCCGCCCCTCTCTGTCTCTCTCCGCCCCTCTCTGTCTCTCTCCGCCCCTCTCTGTCTCTCTCCGCCCCTCTCTGTCTCTCTCCGCCCCTCTCTGTCTCTCTCCGCCCCTCTCCGTCTCTCTCCGCCCCTCTCCGTCTCTCTCCGCCCCTCTCCGTCTCTCTCCGCCCCTCTCCGTCTCTCTCGGCCCCTCTCCGTCTCTCTCCGCCCCTCTCCGTCTCTCTCCGCCCCTCTCCGTCTCTCTCCGCCCCTCTCCGTCTCTCTCGGCCCCTCTCCGTCTCTCTCCGCCCCTCTCCGTCTCTCTCCGCCCCTCTCCGTCTCTCTCCGCCCCTCTCCGTCTCTCTCCGCCCCTCTCCGCCCCTCTCCGTCTCTCTCGGCCCCTCTCTGTCTCTCTCCGCACCTCTCTGTCTCTCTCCGCACCTCTCTGTCTCTCTCCGCCCCTCTCTGTCTCTCTCCGCCCCTCTCTGTCTCTCTCCGCCCCTCTCCGCCCCTCTCCGTCTCTCTCCGCCCCTCTCTGTCTCTCTCCGCCCCTCTCTGTCTCTCTCCGCCCCTCTCTGTCTCTCTCCGCCCCTCTCTGTCTCTCTCCGCCCCTCTCTGTCTCTCTCCGCCCCTCTCTGTCTCTCTCCGCCCCTCTCTGTCTCTCTCCGCCCCTCTCTGTCTCTCTCCGCCCCTCTCTGTCTCTCTCCGCCCCTCTCTGTCTCTCTCCGCCCCTCTCTGTCTCTCTCCGCCCCTCTCTGTCTCTCTCCGCCCCTCTCTGTCTCTCTCCGCCCCTCTCTGTCTCTCTCCGCCCCTCTGTCTCTCTCCGCCCCTCTGTCTCTCTCCGCCCCTCTCCGTCTCTCTGCGCCCCTCTCCGTCTCTCTGCGCCCCTCTCCGTCTCTCTCCGCCCCTCTCCGTCTCTCTCCGCCCCTCTCTGTCTCTCTCCGCCCCTCTCTGTCTCTCTCCGCCCCTCTCTGTCTCTCTCCGCCCCTCTCTGTCTCTCTCCGCCCCTCTCTGTCTCCATCCCACCCCTCTCTGTCTCCCTCCCTCCCCCCACCCATCTCTGTCTCCCTTTCTCCCCCCACCCCTCTCTGTCTCCCTCCCTCCCCCCACCCCTCTGTCCCCCTCCCTCCCCCCACCCCTCTGTCCCCTCACTCCCCTTTCTGTCTCCCTCCCTCCCTCCCCCCACCCCTCTCTGTCTCCATCCCTCCCCCCAACCCCTCTCTGTTTCCCTCCCTCCCCCCACACCTCTCTGTCTCCATACTTCCCCCCTCCCCTCTCTGTCTATCTCTCTCCTCCACCACTCTCTCTACCCCCACCCCTCTCTGTCTCTCCTCCATCCCTCTCTGTCTCCACTCCCACCCTCCTTTCCTCCCCCCTCCTCCTCCTCTCTCTCTCCCACCTTCCACTCCCCCACCCTTACCCTCAACATTCCTCCTCCCCTCCGCTCCCCCTCCTCTCTACCCCTCTCTTAATTTTCCCATCACGGAGGACCCTGCATTGCCTGGCAATACTGG
Source organism: Myxine glutinosa (assembly GCF_964187855.1). Taxonomy (NCBI): domain Eukaryota; kingdom Metazoa; phylum Chordata; class Myxini; order Myxiniformes; family Myxinidae; genus Myxine; species Myxine glutinosa. The sequence continues at coordinate 194,459,078 of NC_136262.1, read as the reverse complement.
GCACCTTTGCTAGTCTATAATAATAAAAGGCAATGTGTATCAGTCAGTTAGTCAGTTAGTGCGTATCTCCTCCATAACTTCAAGACCATGAAAGCTGGTGGCCCCAAACTTTGCATGCACACTAAAGGAACTCCAAAGGAGAACATTTCTTTGGAAGAGAAATAATGGCTTACTTTCATTAAACACTTTATCCCCGGTCAGCCCAACATCACCTCACAGGGGTCTTACCTGCCATTTTGTTTCAACCTATTCAAACTTTCCTTGCTTTAGAAACACGATCTACTCTCACCGACCAATTCAAGTATATAATCTAAATCTGTGTTGGTAATTGCGTATCGGATCACGAGGACTAAATAAGTGCTGAAATCGGGAGTGAAATCTGAAAATATAAAGAAATCAGCGATTCATACAACCAAACATATTTTGTATTATTATTTAAGAAAGACTGTCATCCCTCTTTCTGCTCTGTCATCTTAATTAATAACTCCAGAGGATAGAGTGTCACTCTACAGGGATCTACGATACTTGTAGGAAACCCGAGTATTTGAATTATCTGTTTTTAAAATTCCTTTTATACAACAGACCCAGATTGAGACTATTTCAAAGTATTAAAGGAGTGGGGATTCGCTAGTAGGATCTGCCGAATATCTTTGGCCATTTAAACCAGAAGCCATCAACTTGCTATCACTTGCCAAGCCAGCTGTTCCTTATCATCCACTTTGTTGGAATGCTACCTTGAGTGTTTAAACCACTTGACAAGCGCTCTTGAAGCTTATCGGTAATGGAACACACATGATCCCTCCTCCTGCTCCCTCTCCCCATCCTCCTGCTCCCCGCTCACCCCTCCTCCTGCTCCCCGCTCACCCCTCCTTCTGCTCCCTCTCCCCATCATCCTGGCCCCCGCTCACCCCTCCTCCTGCTCCCCCCTTCCCCGGCCTCCTGCTTCCCGCTCACTCCTCCTCTTCCTGCTCACCCCTCCTCGGCCTCCTGCTTCCCGCTCACTCCTCCTCTTCCTGCTCACCCCTCCTCGTGACCCCTGCTTAACCCTCTGCCTGCTCCCCTCTCAATCTCCTCCTGCTCCCCTACCCATTGACTTGATCGCCCCCTGCTCCCTCCTTCCCTGTCGCCCTGCTCCCTCCTGCTCTGCATCCTCCTGCTCCTCCCTCTCCATCCCTCCACCTTCCTCCTTGCCCCTAATTGCCATAAACTCCTCCCTCTCCATCCCTCCACCCTCCTCCTTGCCCCTAATTCATACCATCATCCTCCTCTTGGCTCTCACCTATCCCCTCCAGCTCCCCTCTCTCCCACCACACCTCCTCCCCTTTCCCCTTCCCTCCCTCTCACCTCTTTCCCCCTCCTATATATTCCCCTCCACTCTCTCCCATCGCTCCCCTCATCTCCCTCCTCCCCCTTAATATTCCCATCAGCAAAGCAACCCTGCATTGCCCAGCAACGCCAGGTACCTTTGCTAGTAAATTCACAAGTACCAAAGAGGAATGCCCTAGCACAACAAATGAGCACAGTGGGGGCACTCCCAAGAAAGGGAATGCACAAGAGACTATAAATGAAGTTTCCAGTGGCGACATCATTTTGTCCATTACATAATTCTTGGTACAAACAGGGACTGTGATAAATATAACGGTTCAAGAGGATGGTGTTGCAGTCATGAAGTTTGCTCATTTCAGTCTAAAACTGTACCCACGACCTAATCACATTTGTCTTTGCATAATAGTATGTCCTGAGATTGAAAGCATCCTCAATTAAAAAAAAAATAGGGGCAATACCACTGGGTGCTCACTTGGTAGAATAAAGCAGTTTACTACACTGACTAAAGGTATTACAGTATCACAGTGTTTCAAATAAACTTCAATGGTTGCTAGAAAACAAAAAAATACCTATTTTGGGGGGCAACCCCAAAAACCATCTCCCCCCTCCCCCCTCCTCCCCCCGGAGACCCTCTTAGATCCCAATTTTTCTAATCCCGAGAACAAACATCGGTACATCATGGGTGATGAAGGTTGTGGTCAGGTTTCATCAAAATCGTGTGTGTAGTTTCAGAGAAGAATGCAAATACTTGCTCTGAGGGGTCAAACTTGCACCCATATTGACCCACCATAGACCCTCTTAGACCTACATTTTCTTAAAGTCGTGAACAAACTTTAGTACATCACAGGTGATGAAGGTTGTGGTCAAGTTTCATCAAAATAGTGTGTGCAGTTTCAGAGGAAAAACCAAATTACTATTTTAGGGGGAAACCCCTTCCAGCTCCCCCCCCCCCCCCTCTCATTAACCGCCTTAGACCCGGATTTTTCTAATGCCGTGAACAAGCATTGGTACATCAGGGGTGACGGACGGAACGTGTTGTCAAGTTTCATCGTAATTGTACGTGTAGTTTCTGAGAAGAACGCAAATACCTATTTTGGGAGGTCAAACCTGGATCCACTTTGACCCCGGGTAGACCCTCTTAGACCCCAATTTTTTTCATGCCATCAACAAACTTAAGTTGCAACATACCAATTATAATTTGAGCCAATTTTGGTCACAATCCCATCACCATTTTGGAGGAGAAATTGCAAGTGTTTACAGACTGACGGACAGATGACGCGCCATTGCATAAGCTCCCCAGAACTATGTTCCAGGTGAGCTAAAAATTAAACAATGAAGGACTAAATGAGAAACACTAACAGTATACCCAAATATTAATAGCATATATGTTTACAAGTGACGGTTTGATGCTGGAGCGACTCACCATAGCCATCTCACTTACATGAACAGAGCTCTGACAAATAGCGACTTCTTCAGAAGTTTGATGACAGCATCATAAAAATGCAGATTAAAATTTTCTTACTTGTCTTTTTGTAAACAGAGTAGAAACCCTAAGGAGCAAAAGCAGGCGTGGTCCAAAGAAGCATAAGAGGACGGGAGTTGAAGGAGTAAAGGAGAACAGGGCTGAAGGAGCAAAAGGGGGCGGGGGCTGAAGGAGCGAAAGAGGATGGGGGATGAAGGAGCGAAAGAGGACGGGGCCCGAAGGAGCGAAAGAGGACAGTGGCCGAAGGAGCAAAAGCCAGCGATGGCCAAAGGAGAATAAGAGGGCGGGAGATGAAAGAGCAAAAGAGGACGGGGCCGATGGAGCAAAATATGGTGGGAACTGAAGAAGCAAAAGAGAAGGAGGGCCGAAGTAGTGAGAGCAGGCAGGAGCACAAAGTCCATTGTAGATACATAATATTTGTTTGCAATTGAATGAAGCTGATGACATCACCACCACATTAAATTTCTTGCTCAGCTTTTGTAGAATACTTTCTTGCAAATGCATCATAATAGGTAAGATTATATAATGGTGTTTCATACTGACAAAAGGTAATAAATACTAACCTGCATCTTCTCCACGGCTACTCGGTAGACGCAATGAGTTTGAACCATTGTGCTTGCATTTTCTGAATCTATGAATGACAGGCAGACAAAAGAAAAAGCAAGTGGTGATTTTTGGATTTAAATATGGTTGAAGCTTTCACTTTATTTAATACATTTGAAAAAGAACACTTAAAATAAAACGAATTACCTTAGCATGTAGAGAATGATCATAATTACAGCGATTACCAAGACGAAAGCCAGAGCTACACAAGCAGCCATTATGATGGCATCTGTACTCGGACCTAAAACGAGATGCAGAGGGGGTAGGAGGAACGGATGGGAGGCAGGGGAAGGTTGGGTAATACAACATGTGAGCACAGCAGGTGAATAACTGATGTTAAACTAGAACGGCACTCTTCGACATCGTGATGTCGACCGACATGCCTCTGCCCACATTAATACATCATTATATTGCTTGAACCAAGTTTAATTTAAATCCCTTCAGCTGCTCTCAAGTTTCACATTTTTACCTGACGTGACCTTTGACTTTTCATGCAGAAATCTAATCAGTTCAGCTTTTCATCATAATATATACTTACACCAAGTTTGGTCAAAATCCCATCACTTTTTCACGAGTTAATGCAGTAACAGAATTTTTACCTAATGGGACCTCTGACCTTTGACCGATTGACCCCATAATCCAATCAGTTCATCTTTGCGTCATTAGCAAATTTTTACCAACTTTGACTTGGTTCCCCCCTTCAGCCGTTTTCAAGTTGTCGCAGTAACAAAAACCTATTACAGACTCTGACCTTTGATCTTTGGCCCCTTAACCCCAAAATCAAATAAATTCGTCATTGCATCATAATACATAGCCTGGTGTTGGCTTAGCGGTTAGGGTGCCGGCTTGGGATCCTAGGATCCTGGGTTCGAATCCCGGTCAATCGTTGAATTAACACCAGGGGGGTTGACTCAGCCTGTCATCCTTCCGAGGTCGGCATATTGAGTACCAGTTTACTGGTAATTCCCTGTGTCGTAAGAGGTGACTAACAGGGTTGGTGGCAGGAAGGGCATCCGGCCATAAAACATTGCTTCAAAAAGGGGACCACGGTGCCCAAAAAAAGGCCAACCCCTGCTCTGCGGGGAAAAATGGCCTCTAAAGGTGGTTCTTATTGCATCATAATACATACCGAATATACTCGTGTTTAAGTCGAGTTTTTGAGATGATTTTCAAGGCCTAAATTTCGGGGGTCGTCTTATGCACGAGTAATGTTTTGTGGGATGATTCTGCAGGTCATAAACAAGGGAAAAAGTCATAGGAAACAGTCTGGGTAGGTCAAAAATGGCAAATGAACATGATGGTTGACCACATTTGTCATGTTCATGCCTGGTAGCCGCCATTTTGTATCCACCACAGACATGATAGAAACACAAGCCCAGAAAATACCAAAATTAAATTTATAAAATTTATTTACAACTTTGTTGCAACTTTATTTTCACAGTCTCACATGATAAAATAAATGACACTATATACAACAGGATAATGATAGAGATAATATAAGATTGAGATAAATAACTCGGACACCACTTCCTGGTTCGTGATTCCTCAAAATACTGAGTGCTGCACACACTAGTGGTACACAGATCGCGAATCAATAATGCAATGTGATCTAAACAAATGACCAGACAAAAACATGGATAATGGCGGCATGCATAGACTACTCATTGAAAATTGCCGGAGTTTCTAGATTTTCTAGTCTTGCTTGTTGGTTTGCTTGCGTGCAAAGCATGTGCCTGCGAAAATACGTTGGGTAAATAACTGGGGCCGTCTTATACGCGGGATATATGAAAAATAGCTGACTTTTTCGGCAAAAAGTTGGGGTCGACTTATACATGGGATCGTCTTGCACTAGAGTATATACGGTACTTGTTTTGTACTAAGTTTGGTCAAAATCCAATTACTGGTTCACAAGTTATTGCAGGAAGTAAAACCTACTACAGATAGATGGATAGACACACGGACTGACGGACAGTTTGGCAGACAACCCGGAAACAAAATGCCTGTGGCAACTTTGTCGTCGGAGGCATAAAAAAAAAAAATCAAAGTGGAGAATAACCAGAAACATCGATTTACAACTGTAACTAGAGAGGTTCCAGGGAACCTGAACTCAACTGGTCTATATCAATATGGTTAGAATATGCATAATAGAACCACAAACGATATAGTTTATATGTGCTAAAAATATATATGACAAAAATTGATTTTCAATATGGCCACCCTGCCGCGCCCATTTTTGGGAGTGCAACGCCCAAATGCAATCCCAAACTAGTTTATATCTTAAAGATGCTGCATAACAAGTTTCATCAAATTTGATCAATATTTGGGACTTTTAGAGTGTAGACGTCGAATTGTTTAGACAGACAGACAGACAGACAGACGACAGACGACGGACACTGGGTGTCGACAAAAACTCAGCTGGACATAGTCCAGTCGAGTTAAAAATAGTTAGGGTTCAAGTTATTATCTCTCATGAAATGCATTGTTAATTGACAAAAATCCAATGGATAAAAAGGCGAGTATCTCTCGACTTGAAGAGGAGTGAGTTCAAATACTTGGATTCACTTCTGAAGGTAATATAGACTGGATTTATTTGCTGCTGCAAAATGTCTGTTTTTAAAGGCGTCAGATTTAAAGCATATGAAGGCCAAGTACAAATAGTTTGTATTGTTTCAATTAAACTTGAAATTGTCCAATTTAGGTGGCAAAAATATGTCAAGATGGTATCCGGACGTTTATTTAACAACACATTTCAACATGTAGGGGTTAAACCAATTTATGGTTACTAGAATGTAAAACCAGTCGCTTCGCTGACGGAAATACCAATCTTTGCTGCTAATCTATGGGGGAAGAAAAAAAAGGCTTCCTGGGAGATCCTGCTCTCCGTGCAGGGATAACCAACGTGTTGGCATTTGCAGTTTTGACACGCATGTCCATGTGCCTATAAAAAAGTATATTAAACTTTTTGGGGGGGGGGGGCGGGGCGGGCGTGGGGGGGGGTTCACAAACACTCCCGGGAGTTACCCGAATCCACCATAGTTGGATTTATTGAAAAGCGTTAATCCGTTCTCAAGTTATAACACAACAAACAAACAGACAGACAGACACGGCTCCTTTTATACAACAACAACATGCATTTTAAAGGCCATTTTCCCTACTAGAGCGGGGGTTAGCCTTGCGGTCCCCGTGACAATCTTCTCCATTTTGCCCTATTTTCTGCATCTCTCCTTGTTAACCCCCTTGCCCGCATTTCTTCTTCCACCATCTTTAGCCAAGTCTTTCTCGGTCTTCCCCGTCCTCTACTTCCTTCTACATTCATTTCCATCACTCTTCTCAACTAGTCACTTTCATCCTTCCTCAACACATGACCAAACCATCTCAACCTGTTCCTCTTCACAGCATCAATCACAGGCTCTATTCCCATCATCTTTCGCAATTCATCATTTGTCTTCCTCTCTCTCAACGATACTCCGCACATCCGTCGAACCATTCGCATTTCCAGCCTTTCCAACCTTCGTTGCTGCTCTACGTTCATTACCCATGTCTCGCTCCCATAAATCATAACACTTCTCACACATGCAGCATACACCTTTCCCTTCAGCTTCAACGACACTCCCCTCATCATCAGCACGCCACTCAGTTCCCGAAACTTCTTCCATGCACATCTCACTCGAGCAACCGTTGCCGAGTCTGATTCACTTTCTCCATTCAGCATGTCTCCGAGGTAGCAAAATGTTTTCACACCTTCCAGCTTCACGCCGTCTCCAAGATCCAACTCAACATTTCCTCCATCTGCAGCTCTGTCTGTGCACACCTTACATTTGAATGTAGCTGCCACACTGGTTAATGACCCTCTCAGACCACTACATTTTTGATGAACCCACTCAGCGTACATTGTACATTGAATGGAGTTCACTCCAGACACCCTTCCTGCACACAGCACAGGGCCACTTCCCAGTTATTTCCACCTCCCCACATGCTTTACCACTTGCCATCACCTTCGTCTTTCCAATATTCACCTTCAGACCTTTTGTCTCCATACATTCCATCCACTTGTTCATCTTTTCCTTCAGTCTATCCATACTT
>NC_136262.1:194319083-194446583 GCF_964187855.1 Myxine glutinosa | reverse complement strand
AGCTACACCAAGGTGCGCGGGATGGAGGGGAGCAGCGAGACCCCTGCAGCCTTACCTGTTTTCGGGGCGTCTCCAATGCTGCTGCAAATTAAATAAAGCACACGGAAAACTGCGTTGAGGAATATATACAAAAATAATACAAGGGTTTATTCAAAATAAAAGCAAGGACAGGAAAATGCATGCGCCGGTAATAAAATATCCGAAATCCTATATTCGGGATCCCGGATACCAGACTCAACAAATACAGACGGGGGGATGGATTAAAGGAAAATAATGGTCTCGTCGTGTAAAATGTAATCGCGGATGCGGCCTTATCTCATCTGTCGTCTTGCGTTGTTTGCCGTCCAACACGGCCCCGTTCGGCGTCCCACGCGGCCCTCTCCGACCACCTCCGAGCACCACCAGGCCTCGCTCCAAGCACCACAGCAACGCGAAGGCCCGAGCCAACGCCCACTCCATTCACACACGAGGCCCCAAAGCAGGAAAAGCACCACGCGTCCAACGCAGGCTAGTGGCTCCAAGCGAGGTCAAAAGCAAGCGAACTCCACTCGGGCTACACCGTAGCCCAACTCGGGCTAACTCGTGCTGCGAACTCCTCTTCTGCTCACGCGCCAACCAGCTCAACCCTGCTTGCCAACTGCGTGCACTCCAGCGCGTCTCAAGACTCACTGCCAGAAGCAACTGCTCTGAACCAACTCTCGGCCAACTCCCTCACTCTCGTCCTTCGAACCAACTACCGCGAACCAACTCGTGCTGCGCAACTCACTCACTCGAACCAAAGTCCTCCCGTCCCTCGTATCACTCCGCGGCGGTGACGTCAGCCTTGGCGTGCTGCTAACCAATCAGTCTCCTCCACTGACTCGTTGGCTCGCTCAGGCCCCTTCCTACCGCGCCACCCCAACACTCGTTCTCTGTTCCTTGGTCATAGCGTGTGGTACTCAAGGTGGATAGGCCTGTCGGAGGTGTAAATGGCGGCGGCCATGTGGTGGTGTCCTGGCCTGGTTTCCTGCCTAAGTCATGTCAGGTGGGGGGGGGGAGCACTATTTAGTGTTGCACTAAGGACTTGTCGGAATGTCTGTGGTGTGCAGTGCCAAAAGGGACAAGGGTTTGGCTAACCAGGTGAGGACACACAGGGGCGCTACTCTTTAATCCCCAACTCTACTTAACACACGAACTTCCTGGTAGATTCACAAGTATACTCACCCGACAAAACGCCTACACATGAAGAACTTATTACAGGGTCAGATTCCTTACCGCGACACCTCGTAGCATGTACCTACTCAGCTCTATCTGCTCTACATATCACTACCCCACCAGACATAACACACACACACACACACACACACACACACACACACACACACACACACACACACACACACACACACACACACACACACACACACACACACACACACACACACACACACACACACACGGCCAAAAATATTGGCACCCTTGCACTTTTTTCAAATAACTCACAATTTTCTCCAAAATAAGTTGAAATTGACAAAAGTATTTGGTCTCCGCAATTTTTTATTTCCCTATTAATATTACAGAACCTTTGATTTTATTCAGAACTTAATATATCCTTTTAAGTCAGAAAATATAAAGAAATGCACAAAACATATTGTTTTCTGCAAACATAGAGACAATGTGCTTTACGAAAAAGCTCTAATTTAGTCTCATCTGTCTACAGGACATTCTCCCAGAAGGATTTTGGCTTGTTCAGGTGGGTTTTGGGAAAACTCCAGTCGAGCTTTCATAGCAGTGGGGTCCTCCTGGGTCAACTACATAGAACCCCCTTTCATCGAGTTGGCGACGGATGGTGCGAGTTGAAACTGTCGTACCTTGTGTCTGAAGGTCAGCTTGAATTTGTTTGGCAGTTGATCGAGGTGCTTTCTCCACCATTCGAACAATCCTTCGCTGCAAACGACGATCAAGTTTTCTCTTGCGGCCACTTCCAGGGAGGTTGGCTTACAGTGCCACGGGCCTTAAACTTCCTGATAACATTACATACGGTGGACACAGGAACTTCAAGGTCTCTGGAGATGGACTTGGAGCCTTAAGATTGTCCATGCTTGGCTACAATCTTGTGTCTGACCTCCTCAGACAATTCTCTGGTATTCTTTCTTTTCTCCATGCTCATTGTGGTACACATAGTGACACAAAACAGCAGAGCGACTCATTTTCTCCTTTCACACTGCTTGAATGAGTGATTTTTATATTGCAGGCACCTGCAACTCACCACAGGTGAGTTCAAATCCAAAGTAAAGGAGAATCACCTGCTTGAAATGTAATTATTTCGAACAACTTCTAAAAGGTGCCAATAATATTGTCCAGGCCATTTTAGGATTTTTTGTGTGGAATAAGCTAAGATTTAGTATTTCAAAAGCTTTTTACGGCGTAGCCCATCAGGCAGTGTCGTCTAGAACATGTATGTATATATGTCCCCTCAAACAGATACCAATCAGAGCTGAGAATCTGGTCACATGACAGGGTGATGTGATTACGTCTGATGTCATTACGGCGGTGCTGCGGCTGACTATCCACGCACCGCCATTTTGATTTATATGCCATTCATGCTGAACATATCGTCGAACCTGTCATATATCACAATCGCCATGCTCTACCTTTATGTTTTTCATTCAGTGTGAAACACAAACAAACTGATTGTTAAAATGACCGTCAAATATCGAAAGCATCGGCGTTACGTCTCTTCCAACAATACGGTATGTATAGGCCTTAGGCGTTATGACTCACCATCCAATTCAGACAAATTAAACCCAGGTTTCTTAATACAGTGGTATCGTTTCAGTCGTATCATTTTCGTAGCAATAATAATATTACAGTAAATATATAAATATAACACTTTAATCCCAATGTCATGAATGGAAAGTTGATGGATTGAAGTGGTGTAAAAGTGGAAGAAAGAAATTCACCTCGGTTGAAAAAAAACAATATAATTTTCGTAAAAATAACGTAACGTTATTGTTATAGTAAATCTAATCGTAACACTAATCCCTTTATCGTCACTGCAACACCACTGGAGGTTAAATATATATCTTATATACAGACTTGGCATTTAATATGCAACATTTTTTTTGTGGGGGTGAACTTACTTTTCAAGATGTCTTAGAACCAAAAGTTCATTGGAATTATGTTGAAATTATTCTAGATTTTGTTCATGCGACCTTTACAAGAAACAAAAACCACATTTGACATTTCGAAACAAATAAATTGATCCTTGAAAGTGATGTAAACCGATATCGAACTCAATTCATGGACAGTACCGTGTTAAACTTCTGTACGTTTTCCAGAAGTATCTCTTTATTTTGCACATTAGCCAAATTTTTTTAAACAAAAACAAAAGTTAAATTACGACTGGGATTACGGACAGTAAAATTACAGTTCAGTACTTCGTGTAACCCCCACGAGCATTCAGGAGAGCACGTACACGTTGAGGCATGCTGTTCACGAGATTTGCCACGGTTTGGACAGGAATCGCTTGCCATGCAGTGACAATAGCCTGCTGCAATTCACGCACAGAGGTCGCCTGCTGGTCCAAGTGGTCGATTTGACGCGTTAATTCTGCCCACAAGTTCTCTATCGGATTCATATCCGGGGAGATGGCAGGCCACTCCATATGCTCTACACCACGGTCAGCAAGAAAGTGTTGGATCATGCGAGCACGATAAGGCCATGCATTGTCATCTTGGAAGACAAAGTTTCCTCGAAAGGCTGCACGAGCAAATGGAAGCAATGTTTCTTCCAGAATGGCCCTGTACTTGAACTGGTTCAGGTTTCCATTCAGAACAACCAGGTCAGTTTTGCCCCCTGCATGAAAAGCAGCCCAAACGGTCACCCCACCACCTCCAGCTTGGACTCTTGGCACTATACAATCTTTGTTGTAGGCTTCATGCACTTGTCTGCGCACTCGGACGTGGCCATTTTGACGATAGACCAGAAATCTAGACTCGTCACTGAAGATCATGTGATTCCAGTGTCCTGACTGCCATTGACGGTGCTCTCTGGCCCACTGCAATCGGCGCTGGCGGTGTTGTCTGGTCAGGCGTGGCTTTCTCAGGGGACGCCTGGCACGATAGCCTGCTTGAACCAGTCGTTGGTTGACTAGCCTTCTGGATACAGGCACATTTGTCAGTTGCTGCCACTCAGCCCTAAGCCGATTAGCTGACTTGGTACGGCCATTGCGGACTAACCGGTGCAGCTGGCGATCATCCCTCCTTGTGGTTCTGCGGGGACGTCCTGGCCTCGGTATTGGAGTAGGGACACCACTCTGAGCATTTCGTTTCAGGATCTTTGACACCTGACCTTGAGTGATGCCATACTGCCGAGCAATAGCACGCTGTTTCATGCCGTAACTTCGTAAAGCCACCACTCCATGACAAACAGCATTGTCGAGTTGACGGACCATCTCCAGAGGAAGCGGCAATAACTTTTGGAGATGTGCAGCAGTTGTTTTCCACTAATACAGAATGCGATAACCCTTGTATACCCGACTGTGAAGCCAATCGTCAAATGCACCTGTTCGTACATTTTGCCACGCCACCTGTGATATAATCCTGTTGTTGACTTCTTGCTGCGACAGACAATCAGTGACATGGTTCTTTTAACAAATAAATCACCAAAGTGTAAAATAAACTCGCCAGATTGATATCCTGAGTTAAGAAAGTAAACCCAAGTCATGAAAAAAAAAAATTCCACATTAAATGCCATGTCTGTATATTAAAGTAGAGTAAGTTATGTGTCCGGCCGTCATGCTACGTCATTACGTATATGATGTCATTACGGCGTAAACACCCGCTCACTTCGAGAGCGGCAGGAAAGGTCATTCCACTTTGGGGTATATAGATTACAGTCTCTCTATGATCGGGTCTCAAGAACATGGGGTGTGTGTTCATTTACCAAGTTTCTTGTGGAGAGATCGCCAAGTGGTTAAAGCATTCGAGCAAGCACTCCATTCAAAACCCTTAAGGAACGGCTGGCTTGGCAAGCGCCAGCTGGCTGCTTGGTAAATGAGCACACCTCCAACCCTTGTGGGGTATATAAAATTACAGTAGATCTTTGCTCAGTTCTGTAAAAAAAAAACTTACCTAATGGATGTCTGGATTCCTCCAAATTTATTTGTTTAATGTTATAAACAGCATTAGCGACTGTTTAAAAAGCTAATCATGCGTGTTTGTGGTTTATAATATTTTACAAGCCCGGCTACGCCGCTGTTAGACTTTTGGTCTTGTTTTGTTTTGTTCCACTGCAAACCAAAGAAATACATATGTGGATACCAAAATATTTTTTAATTTCAACAATTTTCTGGAAGAAATGGTGCATTATTTGAAAAAAGTGCGCAAGGGTGCCAATATTTTTGGCGATGACTGTGTATGTTTACCATGTGAATAGCTTCACATGATATCCCACCGTTCACACGGTAAACATTCCTCATTCCTCTACATGGTAAACAGCTGCATAACACAACATCCCCACGAGTTACTGTACAGAATGAAAACACTCCATCGTATCTATTAGTAGGCTACAATTAGCTGTCTCCCTTTAACCCATTAAAAAACAATGGCACAGCATGCATTCACGAGCTTTCATCAACATTCGCGGGATTTTCATCGACATTCGCGGATTTTCAGACATTTGTGGGATTTGCCTCGACATTCGTGGATTTTCGCGATTCGGGAACCAATCCCCCTCTTGCCAATTGAAACAATGCCCCACCATTCGCGGTTTCGCGGCACCATACATCTCAAATTGGAGGGTTTGGGAGTTTGGGAGGTTGAAATAGGAGTTTTGTTTTTTCTGGAAGTCAACAATAATCTCCTTTGTCTTTATGACATTGAGTTGGAGATGTTTTAAAGAACACCATTCCACTAGTTTTTCGACTTGATTACGGTCATAACTTTCATCACTGTTGAGAATCAGGCCAGCAATGGTCGTGTCGTCTGCAAATTTCACCACCAAAACTATCAGATGATGCGACACAATCATGAGTGAACAATGAATAAAACACAGCCCTTGGGTGCTCTGGTGTTCAGGGTGATTGAGAAATTTTCGAACCAATTGACCACCTGTGGTCTGTCTAAAAGAAAATGCAAAATCTAGATTTTTTTTTTTTTTTACAAATTTCGAACCATCAAGACCAGGTGCATAGAGTTTAAAATGGAGTTTGTTTGGTGCAATGGTATTAAATGCAGAACTAAAATCGAAGAAAAGTAACTCAGCATAGGAAGATGTACGTTTATCTAGATGGTTTAACATGTGATGGAGAGTGAGTGAAACAGCATCATCAACTGAACGATTGCAGTGATAGGCAAACTGATATGGGTCAAGTGAAGCAGGAAGAACAGATTTCAGGTACAGTAAAACGAGACGTTTGAAAGATTTCATCTTGATGGATGTAATCTATAATTAATCATTTAGGCAACTCACTGGGGAACATTTTAGCACAGGGATTTTTTTTTTTTTTTTTGTATACTGAATCGAGGCTCGTGAAAGAGCTAACATTTACTTCACAAACAAATCAACCAGACAAACAAAACACACAAAAAGAGGGAGCGGAAAACAAGATGGGGAGAGAAGGGGAAGCACACAAACACAACATTTGAGAGCAGGGAGATGTGTGGAAGGGAGAGGGCTTGGGGGGAGGAGGCATGGGAAGGGGGGGGGGGGGTGGAGGGAGAAGTATAAAACACAAGGACACCAAGGACTTCCAGGACAAAAGTTGGTATTTCAAAAAAGTGGAATTGGGGTGAAATTAGCGGGGGTAGAAAAGATCAAGGTTTTGGATGGGGGAAGATAAGAGATGGTGGTGAACAGCTGTTTTAAAGACCTGGAGGGTGGAGTGGGATTGAAGAGAGTGAGGGAGTTTGTTCCAGAGGCGGGAGAAAAGAGGAATGAAGGAGTGAAGGTGAGCAGAGAGTCTTGATTTTGGCAGTTTGACCATAAGAGGGTTGCAGGCAGATCTTGTGCGACCTGCAGGAATATTTGCGGGACAGAGCCCAGAGAGAGCTGGGGGGGGGGGGGGGGGGAGGCCAGAGAGGAGTCGGTAGAAGATGGAAAGACCACCAACCTGCCTGCGGTGAGTGAGTGAGAGGCCCTTGGAGTTAGCTTCATCGCGGGAGATTCCAATGATTCTGAATGCTTTGGTTTCAACAGCGTGAAGACGAGCTAGGTGTGAGGCAGGAACACCAGCCCAGAGGGGAGAGCAGTATTCCATTGAGCTGCGGATGAAAGCCTTGTATGTGGTGAGGAGCTCAGGTGGACTCAGATAATGATGGACTTTTTCAAAACATGGGTAATTTTACAAAGATGAAGTAACCAGTTGAAAAGAAAAAATTAGAATGGGTGACAGTTCATCAGCGCAACACCGAACCAATCGATTTTCTGACCTTCAAGTTCATCAGAAGGTGTCGAGTGTCATTTTCTGAGATCACAAAAGCTTCCTCTGTGGTTGGTGCTGTGCTCACGAGGCGATCAAAATTATTCAGTTTGCCGGGAAATGCGTCATCGTCATTTGTTGGAGATTTAAACTTCAGCTTCTAATCGGTGATAGTAGGGTCATTTGCTTGGAATCCGTGACCATTTTGTTCCTACCTTTTTCTCTCGATGGATTTGACAACCTGAACCATTTTAAAGGAAAATTAGCTCCTATGCCCCTCTGAAAAATGACGGCTAACTCTGCTAGAGCCCAATATTCAAAATGGCCACCAACGCCATCTTGAAAAACATGAATGAGATGCACTAGAAGTAAGAATGAGGTTTTTTTTTCCACTAATGTTTGCATGACACTTACTCATTCTAAACTACATACTAATTGTACATACTAATCTGCCACTTCACTGTCACTACATGATTCACTGTATGAGCCACTATCAGAATCACTGTCCTCACTTTCGCTGCTATCATCACTGTTGTTCTCTGCCTGCGGATTTGTAGGTAGTGGTATGCATGGGGGAAGTGGGGGCTGGGTTGAACGGACAGGCAGACATAGGCCATTTACAAGATGCCATCCATGGCCGATCGGTGAGGGGTGACTTTGGAGCTGGTAATGCTTTTGCAAATATGCAAGATAGTTTGCACGCTCCAAGTGTGGACGGAGACTGTCCAAGTCAGGCACAAGTCGGATAGTGCTTTTTTTCTTCTGAGCTCTCCACTTCGCTGCCCTCGCATCTCCCAGGGTCTTGCTTTTGGTATCACCATAGACATATCGAATGACAAACCGCTCCAAATCACTGATGACCTGTTCTGTGACTGGGAGCTGTGTACCACATGCTGCTAGCAAGTCGTGTGCCTCTTTAGACTTCTCCAGACGATCTGCGATGAGCTTCTTGCTTGCTCCATAGAAGCCAGAGTTGTGGTCACACCCAGTGAGGACATGAAGTTGTATGATGGATGCAGCCATTGCCTCACTGCACAAACATCGGGCATCGATAAGCTGATGTTTGCGTTTCACACACAGGATTCCTGTTGTCTTCTGAGCAATATATGCCACTTGCACGTAGTTGTCTGTGTCCTCTGTGTCAAGAACGACAGCTGCTGTATGGTGAGCATTGCCGTATCTGCCTCTGCATGGGAGCATGTGAGCTCTGGCACAAGCTTGCCTGTGGTGAGATTCTTTGCAGTGCTGCCAACTACACAGCAGATGATCTCGGTGCTAGTTGTCGCAGCTGTTCTCTGGAATTCCGTTTGAAGAAATGCCTGAAGGCGGATTTTGTTCTCAGGTTTACCCAGGAGAGCATGGAAAACTTTACTAGAAGGAAATGTATCTTCTGTCTTCATGAAGACATTGTTGATTGGCAGGTTTTTTTGGCGCAGTATTCTCTCACTGTCCTTGATCGTGTAATTCTGATCATATGAATCATTGACGCAAATGATGCGCTCAGCATGCTTGTCTCTCGTTAGAACGAAGTGCACCAACTTCTCTGCATAATCTCCCCAGGTATACTTGGTACCGTCTCCCTTCTCTCTGTCTTCTATGGTAGGAGTTGTTAGGCACCAGATGAGGCCCATATCAATAATAGACGTGTATACATCAGGCTCTGAAATGACAGTCATAGTTAGTTTTTGTTGAAGCTTGCTTTTCTGTGCCTTACGGATGGTTCCATTGACGTTGAAGATGGAAAGGCACTCGGCTGTAACACGATGTTGCAGGACTTCTTGAAGTTTGAGGGCACCACTCGTTTCAACCAGTCCGAGAACAGAGGCCAAGGCATTACGCTCCATTTCCTCAGTCTTTCCCTTCAGGTTCTCACCATCTGCTTTCTTCAATTCCTGAGTTGAAAAGTTCAAACGCTTGCTATGGGGAACTCTGTCGTTGAGAGACTTGGTCTTGGAATACACTCTCTCATTCAAGAACTGCTTCAGTTTGCTTGTGCCATCCTCCTTTGCCGATTTCAAGTCGGCAGCGAGAGCGTCTGAGGCTGGGATTCCTGACTGTAGGGATCGAAGTGTCTTGTTTGTATGGTCAAATGGATCACACTTGAATTCAGTGAGACATGCGCTTATATCCTGTACTGCTTGTTCATCCTTCTTCATTTTACTCGACGAGCAATCAGCATGCTTCCCTTTTCCTTGTTTCTTGCGATTAGCATGGCGATGGACCTTTGTTCTCACCCGATTGATGTTATTCACATTCCGAGTGTTTGAAAGGAGCTGCTTTTCATTGTTCAGAATGGCCAACCAACCAGACTTCAGCTTAGAGCCCTTATTCATTGTTGACTCTATCCATATGTCGAGGGCGACACACGAATATGGTTTTCCTGTCATTGACTGTGCAAACATACCACTCTCCATGAATGCAGCCTGATCGACAGGAAGGGTATCAAGCACTGCGGTGAAATCGGGGAGATGCCGACCATAGTTGTTATTATCATAGATTTGCATCAAAGGAAGCATGAGCTTGAGTGAGGACTTGAACTCAGTCCAGTTGCTTGTTCTGATTGCATGGATATTTTGAGTTAGAACCTCAACCATTTCCATGAATGACATCCAGTATTCTACTTGTGGGGCACCCTCAAAGTCCTTGAAGAGAGCATCAACGAGGTCCTTCAGCTCAGCATTTCTCTCTAGCTGTGCATGTTCATCTGCAAGTTCCTGTGCATCAATCGGATGTTGAAGCTTGGCAAGGGATGCCTTTACTTCTTCAGATAGAGGGGAATCTTCCAAACGCTTGTCTATGACATGGTGGACCAGAGTCTCGTAGAATAGTCGCAAGCAGCGAACCCCACGCTTAACATGTTTTCCACGAAGGGCCTGATCAACAGACCCGTCTGCTATAACACCAGCTGCCACCAACACATCTGAGATGCCAGATCCCTTAAACCTCTTGTATATAGTGTAAATGAACGACATTTGGATGTGGAAGGGTGCCATGAATGGTAATATTTTGCTGAACAGCTCAGCATTCTCACTTTTCAACTCTAGCATGAGCACGTAGACAGGATGATCACCAACAATTATTGCAAAAGGCATCTTTTTTTCTTCGATTGATTTTGCAAGCTTACACATCACATCATTGAGAATTGTCTTACTGGGTGGGTTGGGATAGGTCATGTGGTGTATTGCTCGACTCTTCTCATCTGCATTTGACATGCTGGTGTGAAACCCTGAAAACCCAGGCACAGTCTGTTCTTCTGGCTTAGGTCTCGTTCGGTCATCTTGCGCCCTGACCAATGCATGGATCACACCACGAATTCTTTGCACCAATGTGTCAGGAGGAGGAGTACTTTGATCAGCTGGTGGCTTCCTGAGAGGTGGTTCCCCATGCTTCGCCGTCTTGTATGGGTTGACTTTTTGCATTTCACTTCCGAGCTCTTTGAGAATTGTCGAGAGGTTTGATGCAAAGTTGGCACCGGGAACTGGTCTATCCTCGTGATTCTCGGAAGGAAGTTCTGTATCAAATGATTCAGGCTGCACAAACATGACATTAGTGCGGTGTGACTGGCCAGCACCGGTCAGTGTGTCGCTCTTGAAGTCATCGTTGTCGACTATAGCGATAGCAGGCTTACCCTCAGCTAGTTCGAAGGGGCAATCAGATGAGCACTTGAGGTCATTGACCACCCAAAAATCTCGCAGCATAAGTACGTCATTGTAACTGATGCCCAGTCCATCTTTGTGCATTATGTCGACTATCTCCCTACTCTTGGTCAGTCCATGTAGCAAGACAGAGATATTTATCTCAAATGCAGTGCGTTTTCCAGTGATGTAGCTTGAGAGGATAGATGCAATCGATCGGACGGATGGACTGTCATCAATTGCAGACTTATTTGGGTGTTTCAGTCATGTGAGCAGCTTCAGCAGGAGCTCACTGAGGTCTTCTTCTCTCTCCAACTCGTGTATATATGGGAGCCAGGGAATAGTATTTGTCCTGATGACTTGCTCTTTGAGTCGTGCCGCAACATTCATCACCAACTGATCATTGCTGACACCCAATGAAGATATTGCCGCCTCGATGTATGTACCTGCTGCTGTTGTATCATATACCAGTTCACTCACATTCTTTTGAATGTGTTCATGAAATCCGATGTCTTCCCCAAATTCATTGACGAGAATTTCCTTTAAGTAGCTGGATTTTACTACTGAGTTATGTCTGTGATTTGAGATAATGCGCTTATAGTCCTGCAGCAGGCCTTGCAGTGTGTGAATTTCATGGTCTTTGAAGATGACTTGACGAATATGATGAAAGAAGAGAGATTGGGCCTCTCGGAGGTTTACACGCTGCAGATGTTGAGTGCTTTCATCTGAAAGGGGCTTGTGGTCGCTTAGATATTTGCGCCAGCACGCACGATGGTAGCGGATTTCCAACCCAAATGCTGTTTGACTATCTGGGATGGATGCAATCAGAGTGTCAAGTCTCAATCTCATGACCTCATCTTCCAGACGGACAGTATGTAACTTGAATTTAGTCCAGGCATCTACTGTTGATAGGAGTAAAATATGCTTGTCACGATCACCTCTTGTATGCCCCTTTCATGCACCACACACAAAGAGTCTTATCGTGAAGGACACCCATATTGGAGCGGAGCCTTTTAGGTGCACTGGCCTCTGGGAAGGGTCTTGTTGATCTGATGCTTCATCTCTTTCAAGACGTTCCTCGGATTTGTGTTTGCGTTTTTTGGCTTGAGAGAGCTTGCGCTTGCTGGATAATGATGCGTAACAAGTGCTATGCATGTGGTGACCCTTTGGTCCCTTCTCCCAATCCACATTTTCATGTATATGTTGAAACTTATCAAGTTCTTTCCATTGTAAAGACTTTTCCCGGATGGATGCCCACTTCTCAGGTGTAATGTTTTCCAAACGATCATCTGCGGTACATGGCTTACCACAGAGTAAAATGCACTCGTATTCATTTAATGTCTTGTCTGGTAACTCTTCACTCTCTCTTCTATTATCCATTATTTCGGTCACTTCACAAGTCTGCGATTTTCATCAGATGGGCATGCGATGCATCTGAAACAGTACAAAAGTAATATTAGATATACACTAGATTTTTTTCCCCACTTCGCCGTATCGTGGGCATGCGATGCATCTGAAATAATATAAAAAGTAATATTAGATATGCTAAAATTAGTGGAAAACAACTCACATGCCCATCTAGCTTATCTTGTGCCAGAGATATTGAAGGAGCCCGTGCTCCAGCATGAGACGGACAAAATGACGGGCAAGACACAAACTCGTCCGAGAAGATATTTATTGTAAAAACCAACTCGGGAACTCTAAAAAGCCCGTTTATCGGGCTGCATATATATCACAACCAGAAAACATAACCGAAACCGAAAGCCACGCCTCTCAGGCGAGGCGTGCTTCGGTGGTCACGTGACCGACAGGTGTAAAGGATTATAACCGCACGCGCGGCACGCTTTGGTGGTCACGTGACCAGCCACCCCGGCGCCGCGGTTCCCCGCCGGTGACGTCACCGGCTGGAGCAAGGAGATTCTGCTGCTGGTCTCGCTTGGGGAACCCATGGGTCGCTACAATATTACATTTCATGTTTTTCAAGATGGTGTTGGCGGCCACCTTGGATTTAGAGGTCAGAATGATCCCTAAACTCTACAATAACCATTCCAGTGGATTTGTAATGCCAGAATTAGTGAAAAGGGACACCTCATTTGTCCTTGTAGCTCATCTGATGCCAGAGATATTACATTTCATGTTTTTCAAGATGGCGTTGGTGGCCATTTTGAATATTGGGCTCTAGCAGAGTTAGCCATCATTTTTCAGAGGGGCATAGGAGCTAATTACCTTCGCAAAAGCGGAAGGTTATGTTTTGATCGCTGTGTATTTATTTGTATGTCTGTGTGTGTGTGTGTATGTTATTCGCATAACTCAAAAAGTATTCAACCGAATTGCATGAAATTTGGTGGGATGATTGGTTATTATACGGGACACATTTGATTAGATTTTGGGAGCAATCGGGTCAAAGGTCAAGGTCAAGGTCACGAAAAGGTCAAAATCGTATTTTTGTTGTTCTGTTCCCTACACTCCCATGCCAAGTACAGAACAGTAGCTGCGGCGAAGGTATGCGCTCTACCGAGTGCCCGTTCTAGTTTTCCTTTAAAATGGTTCAGGTTGTCAAATCCATCGAGAGAAAAAGGTAGGAACAAAATGGTCACGGATTCCAAGCAAATGACCCTACTATGATTTGAGTGGAGACCCTGACACACTCATTATGTTCTCCTCCAGTTTTTTTTTGCCATCTTTGATGGCCTTGCGTAACTCGTGCTTGGCTTTCTTGTACTATGCATCATTTCCTGATCTAAACGAGTCTTCCTTGGCACAGACTTTGCTTTGAATTATTTAACCAGGGTTTTTTGTTGGGAATCAAATTTACTCGCAGAATTTTATGTAGTCCAAGATGATGTCAGATCAATCATCGATGTCAGTGGCACTCTCCGTGAAGATGCTCCAATCCGTGTATGTAAAGCAACCACGCAAGCTCTCAATAGCATTTGGGGTCCATTGTGGCACCGATCTCATTTCATGGACTTCTGGCGCTTCAGTTGTTGCCAGTAAGCAGGGACAAGATGGATCATGTTGTGGTCCGCATCACCGAGTGGGGCATGCTACAGAGAACGATATGCATACTTGATCGTCCTGTAGCAATAATCCAAAAGCATGTCCTTTCGCGTGTTACAAGTAACATGGTGATATAATTTTGACAATCCCTTCCGTAAATTACAAAAAAAAAAAACAGCCCTTTTTAAGGCCATTTTCC
This sequence comes from Myxine glutinosa, assembly GCF_964187855.1. Taxonomy (NCBI): domain Eukaryota; kingdom Metazoa; phylum Chordata; class Myxini; order Myxiniformes; family Myxinidae; genus Myxine; species Myxine glutinosa. The sequence goes on along the minus strand of NC_136262.1, from coordinate 194,432,347 downwards.
CTGCTCGAGTGGGGGTTCGCCTTATGGGCCCCATGACAATCATCATGGTTCCCTTTTTGAGGCAATGTTTTTATGGCCAGATGCCCTTCCTGACACCAACCCTTTAGTCACCTCTTACGACATGCAGGTATAGTGTACCTATTCTAAACCGGGGCACACACAGGCACCCTTCCGTAAATTGGTATGATTAAAATCTCCAGCAATGATGAATCTTCAGAACGATGAAGTGTGAATCCAGGGATCTGTACAGCGGCATCAGGGATGGATGAATCAAGCAAGGTTTCTGGAATACCGTACATTGAACAGTCTCTGAAGCCATGCCGAGTATTAATATAGCAGTTCAGCACTATCGTGCTCCTGGATTTGTGTTTTCATTTTGAGTGTGAAAGCTGTTTAATAGCGAATGCTGCACTGACTTCAGGGGGTATAGAAACAGCAGTTAAGATTGAGGAAGAAAATTCACATGGAAGGTAAAAAGATGTCAACGAATGTCGAGAGTTTCTAACTGTGGCGTGCAGAAATGAGTGATAATCTTCGAGTCCGTACACCATAAATCGTTCACCAGGAAATACAATCCACCACCTTGCTCCTTTTTTTACCGATTCAAATACATGATCAGAACGATGAAGTGTGAATCCAGGGATCTGTACAGCGGCATCAGGGATGGATGAATCAAGCAAGGTTTCTGGAATACCGTACATTGAACAGTCTCTGAAGCCATGCCGAGTATTAATATAGCAGTTCAGCTCATCGACTTTGTGGCGAAGAGAACAGATGTTGGCTAGAAAGATGCTTGGCAATGGAGGACGTTTATTTCACTTACCCAGTCTTGGCAGGACAACCCCACGCTTGCCTCACCACCATCCCTTTTGAGCGCCAGCATGGCTAGGCGTTTGATCTGGATCGGCAATAGTCGTCTCGATCATCTGATTAGATATTGCTCATCTGATAGACAACATTCTGATTGGATAATGCTTGGGAAAGGAGCACACACAGAAAAAGTGGATGCATTTGGCAGGATTTGTTGCATCATCTGCCTTCAAAGCAGTTGAGCAATATGCACACCCTCTGCATCAAATAATGCTTTGAGAACTGCCTGTACAATGACTCAAGAGCCGCACGCCCTTCATCAGAGTGGCTCATCACTTCATGCAGTCGAACAACAGGCAAGGCAGACAACAGTGGCTACTCAGTGAGTGGAGAAGGAAACAACCTGTTGGTAGATTGCAACAAATTCAGTATCATGCCTACCTACTGGCTACCGCCTTCCGTGCAAGCAGTAGTGCCATCTGAACCGTCTCCAGACAGGTATTGGGCGCTTCATCGCAGGCATGGTCTCCTGAAACCTGGCCGACACTGCAGCTTGCAAATACTGTCAGATACAGACTCTTGGTGGAGTCCCCAACACCTTGATGGGAATTATAAATCACTGCAACAGTGCTATCACTTGCCAAGCCAGCTGTTCCTTATCATCCATTTTGTTGTAGTGCTACGTTGAATGTTTAAGCCACTTGGCGAGCGCTCTTCAAACTTATTGGTAATGGAAAACACATGATCCCCCCCCTCCTGCTCTGCCACCGCCTCCTGCTCCCCGCTCACCCCTCCCCCTTCCTCCCGCTCACCCCTCCTCCTGCTCCCCGCTTACCCCTCCTCCTGCTCCTGCTCCCCACTCACCCCTCCTGCTGCTCGCCGCTCACCCCTCCTCCTGCTCCCCGCTCACCCCTCCTGCTCCCCCCTCAACCCTCCTGCTCCCGGCTCACCCCTCCTCCTGCTCGCCGCTCACCCCTCCTCCTGCTCGCCGCTCACCCCTCCTCCTGCTCGCCGCTCACCCCTCCTCCTGCTCCCCGCTCACCCCTCCTCCTGCTCCCCGCTCACCCCTCCTCCTGCTCCCGCTCACCCCCCGAAATCACTGCGCAAGCCCAGGACTGCCAGTTTAGGATGGCTAAGGACCGCCTATTTCACCAGTTTGCTCAACTCAAACTAATGCATATGAAGAAGAAGAACACAATTCTTGCAAACAAAATAAGTGATCTCTCCTTCTCCCATCAAAGGACCAAAGAAAACAGAAAAAAAAGTGACAAAAATCAATCTGTATACTTTATCGAACAGAAAAGGCATGGGATCACTGTTGGTGATATTTTACCTGTGCTGTTGCTTGATACTTCAGGGGCAATCACCAGCATTGACAAGCTTGCGACAAAATGAATGAGCCAAAGATGTCCCATGGCCAAACTGCAAAGGTAAGGGTTCGGAAAACTCAGTATTTTCAATATTATAATAGTAAAATAACAAACACACACTAACACCTTCGCTAGGCACTGTGTTAGAGACGACATCTCAAATCAGTATTAAATCTTTGCAAACCTAACACCTGCTTATTTATTCTACTGTGTTTAAGGACTCAAGAGAGAGGCTTCATATATACAAGTATATATTATATGCATATATTATATACTCATACATATATATGCATATATTATATGCATATATATTATATTATATGCATATATCATATGTACAAGCATATATTATATACTCGACCTTGGAGCTGCATTAGGTCTTCAATCGTAGATTCTGTCTCTAGTTTTGTTAACAGAATGTGCACCAAGTTTAAGTTTTCTGTAAACAGTTTCAGTGCATGGTTTAACAGAGTTTTGGAAGTCCTGGAAGATAGGATTAAGTTTTTTAGTAGTCGGGGCTTGCTTTCACTGGGTTGGTCTAAACCAGTGTTGAACAAGCCGAGTACAAGCATATATTATATACTCGACCTTGGAGCTGCATTAGGTCTTCAATCGTAGATTCTGTCTCTAATTTTGTTAACAGAATGTGCACCAAGTTTAAGTTTTCTGTAAACAGTTTCAATGCATGGTTTAACAGAGTTTTGGAAGTCCTGGAAGATAGCATTAAGTTTTTTAGTAGTCGGGGCTTGCTTTCACTGGGTTGGTCTAAACCAGTGTTGAACAAGCCGAGTGTTCGGAAAGATATTCAGGATCTGCATGATAGATACGTCATAGCTCCAGCGGATAAGGCTGCAAATAATTTTGTTGTGGTTTGTAAAAAGTTTTATGTGGAGGTTTTATTAAGAGAGTTAGGCATTGATCCGGTTACTTTCACTAGTACAGGAAATAGCACATATGTTCCTTGTCATAAGTCGCTCCAGGATATTATCTCTGATCATCAGGAAGTTTTAGTTAATAATTTCAGTATTAAATGTAGAGGTAAATTTTTGTATTCCTCGGCTTTTCTGGATGCCCAAAGTTCATAAGAACCCATACAAGTATAGGTTTATAGCTGGTGCCATGCAATGTACCACCAAACAGTTATCGGTTATTGTTAACTCAGGCTTACAAGTTGTTAGGGAACAGTACCAAGTTGTTAGGGAACAGTTCCAAGTTGTTAGGGAACAGTTCCAAGTTGTTAGGGAACAGTTCCAAGTTGTTAGGGAACAGTTCCAAGTTGTTAGGGAACAGTTCCAAGTTGTTAGGGAACAGTTCCAAGTTGTTAGGGAACAGTTCAGGAAATAGTTTGGCAATTGAGAAGAATTCTGGTTTTAACACTTTCTGGGGCATTAATTATACTTTGGAGTTCTTAGATAGGATTAGATGCCTCAATACCAAGTCAGTTGAGATTTTTGATTTTTCGACTTTATATACAAATTTGAATTTAGCACGAGTAAGGGATTCACTCTTCAAAGTAATTGAGAAGGTTTTTAGCTCTTTTAATAAGTTATGTGTCAGGTTTGATAGAAAATTCTTTTCTAAAAGGAAATACTCAAGTTTCCATTGTTTTGCTAAGCAGAAGTTTCAGGATGTTGTTAAATTTTATTTTGTTTAATACTTTTGTGTCCTTTTGTGGGATAATGTTTCAACAGATTAAGGGTATTCACATGGGTGGGAATTGCAGCCCCCTACTAGCAGGTATTTTGCTTATTTTCTGTGAATTTTCATTTATGCAGAGACTGATGGAGAAAAAATTTGGACTAGCGAAAATATTGTCTCGTACGTGTCGTTATGTGGATTATATTTGTGTGGTTAACCATAACTTTTTTGATATGCTGCTTTACAAGACTTAACCAGATAGTCTGACTGCAAACAAGAGTGGTAATGATTGTACTGTTGCTGTATATCTGGACGTGTTAGTTGGAGTTGGACAGAATGGCTTTAGTACAAGTGCGTATCAAAGTTGATGATTTCAGTTTCCCTGTAGTCTTGTACACCTTTCCAGGTAGCAATGTACCAATTAAAATGGGTTGCAATGTCTTCATCTCAGTTTCTTAGATTTGCAAGAATTTGTTCAGTCAAGGATGATTTGTGGAATGTGCTGAGAGGGTATTTTCCATCATGTTAAACAGGGGGTATTTGGCTGATTGTTTGATCAGGTCTTGTGAGAATGTCTTTTGACTCCATCATCACCTTTTGTTTAAGTTTGGTTGATTTTCAGGTTTTAATGTAAACAAGTTCCTATTGCATTGCATTTGATATAAGTATTAAATAATGGAGGTATGTCGGTAAAAAATAACATGAATAAAATGTATTATAAGTTCGCATTAATGTGATTGGTTGGTGGTCGGTAGGATACGCAGTGCTTTGTGGTGGAATCGGTTGTGGATGACAGTTTGAATAATGAATATTTGAATGGCTGTTTGAGTCGATGGTTGGATGGAGGTGCTGTGTAATGGACATGTCTATCGGGTGGAGTATTTATCGCTTAGTATATTATCATATAAAGTGATTTATGATTTAAGTTATTAGTTTGTGTTAATATTTTAAATAAAAGTTGTAATTAGATAGGTTTTGTAATTAGATAAGAATGGCAGTGTGAGTCGATGAGTGGATGCACATGCTGTGTAATGGACTTGTCTGTAGGGTGGAGTATTTAGTGCTTAGTATATTATCATATGAAGTGATTTATGATTTAAGTTATTAGTTTGTGCTAATACTTTAAATGAAAGGAGTAATTACATAAGTTTGAATAAAAATATTGCATTGCTGTGTTAAACTGTCTGGACACAACTTTGAGGTTGTGGGTCCATTGATGATGATTAATCTACTGATGTGGACCTGCAGTCAGGGTTGTGGATCTGCCGTTTGGAGAGGTTCTGGTCTGAAAGGATCGAAATCTCGATGAAAAACGGTGCCCAGCTGATGATCTGGGCAGTTGGAAAACCAGTCATTTGCTTATAGGTTAAGGTTATAACTTCAAATATAAAATAGCTTTTACAAGTACTTACAAGTATGTAATATATTTATGTATGTGTGTTTGTATAGGTGCGTTTATATGTTTATATGTATACGTGTGTATGTATGTATGTGTGTGTGTATGTGTGTGTGTTTATGTTGGTGTGTGTGTGGGTATGTGTGCATGTGTGTATATATATATACAGTCACGTGAAAAAGTAAGTACACTCCATGTAAAGTTTTGAATTTTTAAACATATTTCAACGTACAGCTATTTGATCTTCATTTCAACAATATTGATAGATAAAGGTGATATAATATAACAAATATCATGAAACATTTACATTTTGTAGTCCATTGTATAATTTAAATAAACATAAATGCAAATTTCACATGTGGAAAAAGTAAGTACACCCTTGGCTCTAAAAGGTGGTATTGCCCCCTTTGGCAGAAACAACCTCAAGTAGGTGTTTCTTATAACTGTCTACCAGTCTCTGACATCGACTAGGAGAAATTTTTGCCCACTCCTCCATGCAGAATACTTTCAGCTGTGCGATGTTTGACGGGTTTCTTGCATGCACAGCTCGTTTCAAATCCCCCCCCCCCCCCCCCCCACAACATCTCGATGGGATGTAGATCCGGGCTTTGACTTGGCCATTCCAGAACCCTCCATTTATTTCTTTTCAGCCATTCCTTGGTGGATTTAATGGTATGTTTAGGATCATTGTCATGTTGCAAGGTCCACCTTCAGTTGAGCTTCAAATTCCTGACAGATGGCTTCACATTATCCTCAAGCACCCTCTGGTACAATGAAGAATTCATAGTAGATTCTATGATGGTAAGCTGCCCAGGCCCTGATGCAGCAAAGCTGCCCCAAACCATAATATTTCCACCACCATGCTTTACAGTTGGTATCAGGTTCTTGTAGTCAAATGTTGTCTTTGATTTTCGCCAAACATGCCTTCTGGTACTGTGGCCAAATAGCTCTACCTTTGACTCATCTGTCCAGAGCACATTGTACCAGAAGTGCTCGTCTTTGCCTAAGTGTTCATTCGCAAACTTTAGTCTTGCCCTGATGTTCTTTCTGGACAGCAAAGGTTTCCTCCTGGCACACCTCCCAGGTAGATCAAATTTGTGCAGCCTCTTTCTAATGGTAGACTCGTGCACTTTGACATCAATAGTGGCAAGAGCTACCTGTAGGTCCCGTGATGACATTCTGGGGGTTCTTAGAGACTTCTTTCAGCATCTTGCGGTCTGCTCTCGGGCTGAACTTGTGGGGCGGCCTGGCCTGAACAAGTTGGCAGTTGTTTGGAATCTTCTCCACTTGTAGATGATCTTCTGGACAGTCGAATGATTGATTTCAAATTGTTTGGAGATCTTTTTAAATCCCCTCCATGACTCGTGGGCATCTATAACCTTCTTTCTGAAGGCCTCAGGGAGCTCTTTTGATCGAGGCATGGTGAAGCCGCAGATTTCAACAACAAAGAGCAAACCAAACTAAATGTCTGAGGTCTAAATAAGACAGGTTCCTCCAAGATCCCCTTCAACGATATTCTAAATTCGCAATTCATCATTTGTCTTCCTCTCTCTCAGCGACACTCCACACATCCACCGAACCATTCGCATTTCCACCCTTTCCAGCCTTCGTTGCTGCTCTACATTCATGACCCATGTCTCACACCCATAAATCATAACACTTCTCACACATGCAGCATACACCTTTCCCTTCAGCTTCAACGACACTCCCCTCCTCATCAGCACGCCACTCAGTTCCCAAAACTACTTTCATGCACATCTCACTCCAGCAACCGTTGCCGAGTCTGATCCACCTTCTCCATTCAGCATGTCTCCGAGATAGCAAAATGTTTTCACACCTTCCAGCTTCACGCCGTCTCCAAGATCCAACTCAACATTTCCTCCATCTGCAGCTCCCTCTGTGCACACCTTACATTTGAATGTAGCTGCCACACTGGTTAATGACCCTCTCAGACCACTACATTTTTGATGAACCCACTCAGCGCACATTGTACATTGAATGGAGTTCACTCCGACACCCTTCCTGCACACAGCACAGGGCCACTTCCCAGTTCTTTCCACCTCACCACATGCTTTACCATTTGCCATCACCTTCGTCTTTCCTATATTTACCTTCAGACCTTTTGTCTCCATACTTTCCTTCCACTTGTTCATCTTTTCCTTCAGTCCATCCATACTTTCCGCAATCAACACCAGATCATCTGCATACAACAACTCCCATGGTAAACCCTCCTTTATGGTCTGAGCCAGCACCTCCATCACAGCTCCAAATAGTAGTGGACTTAGTACCGACCCCTGATGCACTCCCACCTTCACCTCAAACTCACCACTGTTCCCGTCCTTCGTCCTTACAGCTGTGCGCGCTCTGTTGTACATTGCCATCACAACTCTGATCAACCATTCCTCCACTTCTAACTTCCTCAATGCCAATGTCAATACATCGCGTGGAACCCTATCGAATGCTTTCTCTCGATCAACAAACCCAAGAAACAACTTCCTCTTCGCCATGTACTTCTCCTGCAACTGCCTCACAATAAAGAGCGCGTCTGTCATTCCTCTTCCTGACATAAATCCAACCTGCATTTTGACGATCTTCACCTTCTTCCTTATCCTCCTCTCCAATACCCTTTCCAATACCTTCATTCCATGCTCCAATAACTTTATCGCTCGGTACAAGCCACCCTCCAGATGGTCACCTTTCCCCTTGTATAGAGGGACAAGGGTACTCAGTTCCCAATCCACTGGAATGCAGCCTTCTTTCACCACCAGATTACAGATCTCTGTCATTCTCTTCACACCCCAACTTCCTGCTGCCTTCAACATATCTCCCACAACTCCCGTCGGCCCTCCCGCTTTTCTACTCTTCATTGCTTTTATCGCTTCCTCAACTTCCTTCTCAGTTATCTTCTCTGCCAGTCCTAAAACTGGGTTACTCTCTATGTTGCCATCCCATTCATTCTCTGTATTCAACAGCATTTCCATATATCTTTTCCATCTTCCTTTAATTCCATCTGGGTCCACAACGATTTGTCCCACTTCATCCTTCAAGCAACTCATCCCCATCACATCACGCCTCTCTTTCGCTATCTGCTTTGCAATCCTGAATACCGCTCTCTGACATTCTTCCGAATCCAAGCGTTCTCGGAACATTTTCCTACACGTCTCCTGCGCCTTTGCTGCCTGTTTCTTTGCAGCCTTCTTGGCTGCCTTATAACTTTAATGTTCTGCTTTTTCTGCTCCCGTACCCTTCGCCTTCTGCCACTCCTTGAACTTCTTCCTCTTCTCGTCAATCCTCTTTCCAACTTCATCATCCCACCACCATGTTTCCGAGTGCCTCGGTGGTCCTTTTGTCCATCCACATACCTCATCAACGGCTCCCAACAGACTATCTTTCATTGACATCCAACCACTTTCAAGCTCAACCACATCATCCTCGACCCGACTCAGCCTCTCTTTTAGTGCCTCCCTTACTGTCACCTCTTTCAACCTCCACACCTTCATTCTCGGTTGGTACTTCACCCGCCGAGCTCTCCTCGCACCTTTCACCCTTATGTCGCAGACAACCAAGTGGTGCTGTGAAACAGCCTCCTCCCCCAATATCACCTTTGTGTCCCGGAGGTGCCCCCTATCTCGCCTACGCACCATCAGGTAGTCAACAGTTGTCGTCGACCCACCTGACGTGTATGTAACAAGCTTATTATCCCCTTTCTGGAACTGAGTATTACAAATCAACAAATCAGCTCCATCAGCAAACTCCAAAATCCTTTCACCTTCTCCATTTCTCACACCATATCCGTAACCCCCATGAACTCCCTCAAAACCGTCCATACTCCTTCCCACATGTCCATTTAGGTCTCCTCCTACCACAACAACTTCCTCATCTTTCACGTTTTTCATCAGCTTCTCCATTGCACACCAGAACTTGTCCTCTTCATCGCTCCGACCAACCTGCGGAGCATATCCCGAGATGATGTTCACCAAGAGCTTTCCAATCATCATTTTCACCATCATCAACCTATCACTCACTCTGGTCCCACTCACCACACTGTCTACAAACTCCTCAGAAAACAGGACACCAACACCATTCACGCCCTCCGGGCACCCTTGCCACACAAACTTGTATTTCTGTCCCTGCCTACCCTTCACCATTCTCACACCACTTCCCTTCCATCTCGTCTCTTGCACACAACATATGTCCACTCTTCTTCTGACCAATACTTCCACCACTTCTCCTGATCTCCCTGTCATTGTCCCTACATTCCATGTCCCAAACCTCAGAAACCGATCTCCACTTCGGGCTGTACCCTGCCCATATGTAGTTGTAATTGTCATGGTTCTCTTTTTGAGGCAATGTTTTTATGGCCGGATGCCCTTCCTGACGCCAACCCTCTTAGTCGTCTCTTACGACACGCAGGGATACGGTGTACCTATTCTAACCAGGGTACACACCGTACACACTGGTCCAAGTCAATTCATGTAAAACTAAAAGCACAAGGATGGCCGAGTCGTCCTCCCAAATATATTACACATACAAGCTCCTCCACAAGCTTGAGATCACCATTGATAACAAAGAAAAGGTTTGTTTACACTGCACGTTAAGTAGCTAAGATGGCCAGGCGTACAGAATGTAAACGCAACACTTTCGAAGGCGATGATGCACGAAAGAAAATGCTTGATGCCTGATGAAATGAAAATGAAAATGCTTGACGAAAATGCTTGGTGCACGAATGTATATGTATGTATGCATGTATGTATGTATGTATGTATGTATGTATGTTGTTAATGTCCGGCTTGCTTCTTGTAACTACAGTGCAGTAATTGGTCTTTATTTTGAATACAGTATGATGGAATATTACCATACGGAAAGCAACAATAGTATAGCAGAGACAAATCAAATGTATAATGAAGGGATTTGAAACCTTAAGTCACAACATTATCAAGCAGGTGCTGAGGTGGGAACAAAAATAACAGCCCATTTCAATCCTTTTAAAAATGTGTTCAGTACAAATCTGTGCCACAATCATAGAAAATACCTCCACGAAAAATAAGATTAACAAGCGTTACGCCTAGGTTCCCCGTCGGTGAAGTGATGCGTGTTGACAAAGTGGAAGACGCAAAGCGGCCATCTTGGATTTTGACGTGGCGACCCAATTTTCAATAGCGTTCTTCCTTATGCGTAGATACACCCACACATCAGATTAGAAGTTAGTAGTTCGTTTATTTTTCAAGATATTCCACTCACAAGGTTCAGACATACATGGCGGCGACCATCTTGGATTTTTACGTGGCGACCCAATTTTCATTAGCGTTCTTCCTTATGCTTAGATACACCCACACACCAGATTAGAAGTTAGTAGTTCGTTTATTACTCCCACCAGGGAGTAATGCATTAGATCGTGTCCGTGTGTGCGTGTGTGTGTGTGTGCGTTTGTGTGTTCGTGAACAAGATATTTGGAAAAGTTCTGAACGGATTTGGATGAAAGTTGGTGGGATGATTGCCCTTGGGATAAGGAAGAATTGATTAGTTTTTGGTGAAGCTGAGGATATTATTCCGGCTCCAGGAATTTTTTGAAGGATTGTTTATCTTTGGAAGATAGGGCTCTTTTTTTTTTTCACATTATTTTCTATATATTCTATAATTAACATTGTGATATGAAAATAGTTTTCATATTTGTTGTAAATGTAGTTTAAACTCGTGGTTATGTGTTAGAGCGGTGTATTTTGTTAGCAGCGTCGTCTTCAAGTTCTTTTTTTTTTCTAATAAAGTCATATTCTGTCATTTTAAAACCACCAAAGTGTGTATTAGGTTTCCCCGTTTCATAAAATGTATCGTTTGATACGTATAATGCTTTAAAACTGTTTTTTGTTTTTGTTTGTTTTTTTACCTCAGAAGAGATATCAACATTTACCTCAGCGTCAATCGCGGTGTCAGTATTTGATGAACTTATAAAGACTGCGGTGACTTAAAAGTGCGACCAGCATGTGCACGGGATTCTTCCCAGAAGAATGAGTGGTCGCATTAGCTTGTACGACTTAAAATGAACGAGTTTTGTTTTGACGTTTGGGCCAGTTTTACATGTTGTATCCCTAAGGAATGAAACAAACGTTTTTCCTGGCTTACAATAATTTTATTTGAAGTCACACATGCCTCAAAATACACTCACCTATATGGAATTGAATGCTGAATCCGAAAATGTAAGTGAAATTGCCTTGTTTTTTTTTTTTAACATTATCTTCTATATATTCTAAATATATATCTGTGCAGTGTTTGTCGTGTTGTCACTGAACTACTTCTTCAAACTTTTGTGAAATCGTACTGTTCCAAGTTGACCCACGGCGGGAGTACGCGCTCTACTGAGTGGCGTTCTAGTTTTTCAAGATATTTCGCTCACAAGGTTCAGACATATATATGGTGGCGGCCATCTTGGATTTTGACGTGGCAACCCAATTTTCAATAGCGTTCTTCCTTATGCCTAGATACATCCACACACCAGATTAGAAGTTGGTACGTCGCTTATTTTTCAAGATATTCCGCTCACAAGGTTCAGACATACATGGCGGCGGCAATCTTGGATTTTGACGTGGCGACCCAATTTTCAATAGCGTTCTTCCTTATGCCGAGGTCCACGCACACACCACATTAGAAGTTGGTACTTCACTTATTTTTCAAGATATTCCGCTCACAAGGTTCAGACATACATGGCATCAGACATACATGGTGGCGGCCATCTTGGATTTTGACTTGGTGTGTGGGTGCAACCCACATTAGAATTCGGTCCTTCGCTTACGCACGCACTTACGCACGCACGTACGCATGCCCGCACGCACGCACACACAGACAGAGGGGAAAACCATAGCCCCCTTTTGCACCGCGGTGCGACGGGGGACAACAAAGGCAACAACTATTTTTCGTCTCACCCCAAAGGGGATGCAAGACTATTACAATGCGTCTGTCTGTCTGTGTATCCACATCTATATATTTTGTGTTTTCTCTGCAACCGCTTGTCCAATCGATGCAAAACTTTAACCACAACCATAACCATAAGAGGGACTCCACATGGATAATAATTTATTGCTAACTCTGATGTCATAAGTCACATGATTTGGCAGCCATATTGGATTCACGGGGAAATAAAATTGGACATAATTTTCTCCGAAACCGCTCAATGAAAAAATTGATACTTGGCATATGTTATCAACTTGCCATGGGGTATATCATGTGATAATAATGACATAATCAGTAAAGTAGTAATCCAGAAATAATAGGTTGAATTCAAATCTTTAAATGTAAAACAAATCTGAAAATTCATATATCTGATCTATGACCTGATGTGAGTGGAGAATTACATTTATGACGTTCACAACCCATGCCAAGAAAATTTGTGACAATAGTGTTGGTAGTGGGCCGTATATAGGCCATAATAATAGCGTTCAGTTAAGGATGCTAATGTTCATTTTTTTCAGAATGAACGCGCAAGACGAGACTATATGCACTTTACAAGTGCGGTTCTAGTTGTTTATATATTCTCAATTAAATTTTAGAAGGAATTTCAAGTTTTGCAATCTTCGATCCAGGATCTACAAGATAGTACAGAGAATTTGATTGTTGCTGTTGATTGCCGGACTAATTCCCGACAAAAAAAAGCTAAGGTAGACATTTGAACTTGGACGTTAATTTAGTAACTGCTATTTTCCATGACGGCAGATATTTTTAGGTGAATACTTAATATTGCAGGATCTATTGCATGTGGAAAGTTAATTGTGGTGTCAAAACATAGGTTATTGAGGTCAAGAAGCTCAAATGGAGCCCTATCCCATTGTTGAAGCAGTAGTTAAACTATTTTCAAGATGACAGATTTAAAAAAAGATTACCTGTAGGCTTTATTGGATAATTCTTTTTGGCAACTTTCGTTTATAATATGACAATCACACACAAAATAGCTTATTAAAGCAACAGTTGCACTGGGAATACCAATGTATGCTAACAAGAAATAAAATTTTGTTATATACCTACTATACTCAAGATACCAGTGAAAAATAGTTTTGTATCTATTCAGGTAGGGGAATTTCTCCTGATTCATTGGAGACACTATTAACACACATCAACCTCTTTCATCAAGGTGTTATATTTCAAGAAGAATTGTGACATTGTTTTGCACTTGCAAAAAACTGAGCATGTCACCCCTGATATCTTTCATTTGCATCTGTCCCATGGCAAAACTGCAAGTGTGGTTTTGTTTTGCAAGTGTAGCACCCGCAGAGAGTTACCAATCGATCTGTGGTCTGCGACATTTAGATGATCGTAAAAGTCCACCCATCCACTTCATCCCACCCATAGTCTTCCTCTTGTAGTCTTAGCTTGTTGTCATGACTTTCAAGAGTAAGTGCATCCCTGATAGAGAATGTTCGGCGTATACATATTGGCTCATTAAAAGTGTCGACTTTTGAATTTAGTGACCAAACTCTGACCAGATACTTTTCAACAATTCAACACTCGTTCAACAGAGGGTAGCCATCTCTCCAAATTGTACAAGGAACTTTCCTGGTTCTACTTTCACTGCTGCATGTTTGGTTCCAATTTTGTTTAAAGCATCTTCTCCAGTTAGATTGAGCCTTTACCAAAACATTTCAAAATGCAGGTCCAAGCTTTCGTGTAAAGGATTTAATCGACATTTGTTCCCGATACTGAACCAAATCCAAAGATCTTTTAAGCTTTTGGCTTGGAAAATGGACACATATCCCAGCATTAGAACTAATTCAGCTTCCTCAGTTGTACTTAATGAGTTGCTCAACTACAGTTTCATCATTGTTTGCATGGAGCACTGTAGGAATAATGTCCATATTCACGAGTCCACTTGCAATGACTAGGTTTTTTCTGAACAGATTATAAACCTGCCATTTTGTGGCACTGAGCTGCTTTACATGTACTCATTGGTTTTGTTCAATGATGATGTCCAGAACTTGTCCATTTGAATAGGGATTGGCACGTCAGGATCAATTTTATTAACTCGACACTTCCGGTGTTTAAAGCTCGTCGAAGCCTTTCCGATTCATTAACAGATAATTCAGTGCAGCTCTCAAAGTGCAGTGCAGCACTTGCACAGTACAAACTGCTCGTGCATTTTACAGGACATTTGCGATAGCTTCCCCAAAGTTCTTTTAAGATGGCTGATTGCACCATTAAATTTGTGAAATTGAAGAGTACTGCAGCTTTGGAATGTGAAACTGGCTCAAATACACATTCTTATACAGTGAGCTTAGTATCAAGTTCTACGATTAGTGAGTGTTTAGCAGGTTTAGAAGCAACATTGCCTTAAAACAACGGGTTTATTGGCAGCAGGCCGTGAGCCAAAATGTCCCTCATTGTTTCTCCCCTCTCTCTGGCAATATCCATGGCATTTTGTGCATGGGCAATCTGTTTTGGTGTCACGACTTTAGGAGCTATAATGGTTGTAACTGTTCTTGAGTCATTAGAGCATGGTAGAATCCATCTTGAAATATTTTCACAGTTTTTGTCCTTCAGCTTTAACCTCACTTCAGGGAATTGTTTGTCGGCTTATGCTCCGTGTTCAATGACGTCCAGTAGCCTGACTGACGCTTTCATCTACGGGCTGTTTCGTAACAGAATTGGGGAGACAGACATGATCAGTTACTTGGTATGGATTTCCTTTTCCCATTTTGAACTGGAGAAGCTTTGTGACATTGTAATTTAACATCTGTCCTTTACTTCCTGTCAGTTCACGATGAGATGTCACTTTTATTACCAACCTGTGGTTGTTTGTCCATGCACTATCCTTTTTTAAATGCTGCGCGTCAAGCAAGAAGGCAGCACGTACCGTTTTTCTAAAGTCTTTGGTATGACTTTGGTAGGACTTATTTTTCTAAAGTCATAGTTGAACCACCGACCTTCCAAACTCATAGCGGACACTCGAACCATTGCACCATCGAGTCTGGTTAAAACAATATTGTTTGTTGTCCCACTGTTCCCCTCTTGCTTTCATTTCATCTGTTGACCCGTTTCCCCCTGGTTGTTCTGCTCATTTATGAGCCTCGATACCTGTATAAAATCTAAAAGAAACTAGAAAATAGAAAGAGACAAAAATTTGTCTCGAGACACTCGGGCAAAATTTATATGCAGAGTTTTTATTTTCAATGGGCTGTTCTAGTAACATCTACACAAATATGAGTGCTACAGAATTGGAAAGGTTAAAAATTTTTTTTAATAATAATAATTAGCAAGCACTACAGTAATCACCATGACAATACATCTCTCTCTTCCCTCAATCTCTTATTGAAAAACCAACAAGAAAAGTAAAGATGTTTCCATTTTTCCTTACAAAATGGAAACGCAGACAAGGCATCCAATTTTGGGTCCACAGGTCCAAGGTCTCAAGTAAAGCAATGATACGAGATGGTCCCTTACGAGCACCATGCCAAAACCTTTGGGTGGAACATTATCAGCACAAACATAAATAGCTATTTGAAGAAATCATTTCAAAATAACCTGAAAGGGAATGATCCCCAATACCCCCTCCCAAAAAATAGAGATGTCAACCTAGTGAGGTGCGACAGCGTATTCTTTAAAACTCTCAAAACAAAGCGGCCACTTAAGCGATGCGGCTGAATATTCCCATCATCGGCATCCTACAGAGCGAGCTAGCTATTTATGCAATTCATGGCAATTCCAAGCCACTCAAGCAATCGTAATGCAATCTCCACATGACGGAGTGAAGCAAACAGGCGTGGCTTCCTGAAGTTATGGGGTTTTAATCCCAAGGGCCTTTCTTGCAACATCTCACAAAACCATTCCCTGTGCTTCTTCTTAGGAAGCTTGCCACGCCCTAACACTATGGTAACCACTACTTTACATCACGGCTCGGCAACACGAGAACCGCAACCGTTTCTCTGAAGTGGCACTTCCTAGCAGGATCCAAATATCCAGAAGCAAATGTAAACATTCTTGCTCTTCAATTAGAGGCTCATTTAAAGTCAGCAGCATAATCCATGACAACACCCTTTTATTTCCGCTCCACTCAGAAAGGAATTGCTGTAAACATGGCTTTTACAACCTTCCTTCCCAAAAAGTTATTTTCCGCCCACCACAAGTACGACAGCCCAGCATCGTATTATTGGATTTGCACAAATAAAACATCCTGAGTTGTGCAAGAACCATCAAAAAAAACAACAATAACCATTATTTATTCTTGACACAAATCAAAAATGTAAAAACAGCAGGTTTCAGGTGATTTACAATCAACATTCCACAAGCATTTACAATGGAAGAAAATCTCAGATTCAATGAAAGGCCGAGCAACGTCAAACAGAGGAATTTCCTGAAAGCAGGTACAAAGATGAGATGCAAAATGTTTTTTGTGGAAAGACCATTTCCTCCTTGGCCATAGGATACATTGCTTTGGTGCCAGAAGGAAACGACATTCCACATTCTAGCATGCAGCTTTGGCGGTGTAAACCTGGCATCCTCAACTCGGAGGATGTGAGATCGAGATATCGAGAACGGTACAAGGGAGGGTGAGGGTAAACCCAAGGAGAGTCGAAGCAAAGGTGAGGGAAGGTGATAACTAGAAGAGAAGAGTGGAGGCTGGGGGGGGGGGGGGGGGGAAGTTGCAGCTAGGCCGTCAGCCAGAAAGTGAAATCAGAGTGCTGTACTTTGGTCAGCAGCCCAGGCATCACCATCAATGTGCCCCCATCCCATAACCCCCTCCCCGCCCATCTAGCAATGTCTCCCCATACTCTAGCGGCTAGAGTGGTTCTTAACCTGGGTTCGACCGAACCCCAGGGGTTCAGTGAGCCAGTCTCAGGGGTTCGGCAGAGGTCCTCCAAAACGCATTGCAATTTGTATTTTTTTTGTTGTTAGTTTTGTATCAATTTTGAATCTATGTGTAATTACACTTATTATTAATATTATTATTATTTTGCTATGTATGTTACGAACGAATGGAAATGTTATTTGTAATTGTATTTCCATTAAATTCATGGTTTCTCTGGTCTGTGTTTATGATAAGTTGTTTCACACTGACTGTAGTAAGTTGAATCAATGAGCAACTTGCTAATTATTCTCTTGATGGTGCTTACTTGCTTACTGGATTTTGGACTTTGCAGGTGTTCGGAAATTCCAGTGAATAGCCTCGATTAGCTTGCCGTGTGTCATTGGTCGCGCCTTACTTTGGAGTTACTGATTAATTGAAAAGTAAGTTGGAAATGTTTGTGGATATGCAGGGTGGGTTCAGAGTTATATTAAAGTCAAAAGTGGATGGTGATTATAAAATATGATTGAATTACTCCGAAAATTATGTGGAGGTGATATAACTCCTTTGGTCGCAATTCAAAGCTAACAATTCGCAGTTTTCTATGTAATATTATAATGGGATTTGAGGTGACATAGAGATGAGTTGATAATAAATCCCGTCATCGTAACTACAAGTTATGTTTTTTTCGTTAAAATTTCTCAGTTTTCAGAGGGGTACTGATTATATTGTTGCGGATCTCCCGAAGCCCGTCCCACGTTACAAATGGGGGGAATAAACCCCTTTTTCCCCCTGGGTCTTCGTGTCCACGAGGCCGAATCGCCACTTCCGCAGCAAGCGTGAAAAAGGGTATCGGGTCGACGCCGCACGTACTTTAACCCACGCTGCCACGAAAGTGGGGACCAGACCTCGCACGAGCCACGCTTAATCGAGTACGCCCGAGCGGTATGCGTATCACGTGACTCGTGCCGTTACTTTTATGGAACCCAATTCGAGCGGTTCTATTCGTACCATGCGAGGCCAATGGATGGAAGGGACGGGAATGGTCAAATAAGAGGAATAACACAATTTATTTACAATGTACAATAATCAAGATGAATGAAAGGGGACACAGAGCAGAAGCTTAACCAATTTAACTTATCTCCAGACACAGGGCCCACTCACGCACACGGGGAGAAGAAGATAAGAAGTTCGTGCGCCAAACGCGCTTTGCCGTCGGTCGCTCCGGGGCAGCTCACCCGGCGTGGCCCTCTGGCAGTCACGGCACGTATGCAGGAGAAGGCAGGCAGGAGGAGATCGCGCGTCTGTGGCCCGGCATGGGTCGTCTTCTCGAACGCGCGATTAATACAGCGCAGAGCGCAGGGCACGGGGAAAGTTCGTGTACAATCACGATAACCGGCAATGCAATTGACTCGTTCTCTTGCGCGTTTTCTCTCTCTGACTCAATCAATCCTCGACCCGAACTCCAACTCCGACTGAGAACTGAGGTGGGGGCTCAGAGCAGGGTTTTATGGCTCTGCCCCGGCCGAACTCAAATGTTCCAAGCCCCACCTCTCATCGCCGTGGTTAGCCACTCCCCTCGAGCCCTGATTGGCGGCTCGTGCTTACCGGCCACTCCCTCTGCAGGGCCTCCCTTCGGCTTTGCCAGACTTGAAGGCCTACCACGTGGAATTTCCAGCCCAAAAGCCCGCCCTACTCACGGGCCTGCTCAACGCAAAACTAACACAGGAAAGGAATACGCTTACATTCACTAAGAAATAACTGAACTATCGCCAGGCTACATGTTGTGGTGCGTCTACCTATGAGGGGGATTATCCTTTATTCCAAAACCACAACAATATTTAAGCATGTTCCTTTTTTAATTTTTGTCATATAATTATTTGCCCGAACTCAATTAAGATCAGTTTGTTACTTTATTTTTTATTTTTTTGCAGTATGTCGAGCAAAAAAAGGAAGTGGTCGGAGGATTACGTGCGGTACGGGTTCACGTGTTTGACGGAACGGGACGGAAGTCAGCGTCCTCAATGCATGCTTTGCAATGTCAAGTTGAGCAACTCCAGCCTTGCACCAGCAAAACTACGGGAACACTTCAAAAAAACTGCACGGCGAGGGGCAGTACAAAGACGCAATGCTGGATGAATTCAAATTGAAGAGAGTGCGATTCGACGCAAGTGCTACCTTGCCCACTCTCGGCTTCGTTCCAATGGACAAACCGATCCTCACCGCGTCGTATGAAGTTGCGTACCTGATCGCAAAGCAAGGAAAACCTCACACCGTTGGCGAGACACTCATCAAACCGGCCGCGTTGAAGATGGCCAACATCATGCTGGAAAAAGCTGCTGAAAACAAGTTGTCTCTCGTTACACTCTCAAATGACACCATCAGATGCAGAATCGACGACATGAGCGACGACATCCTCACCCAGGTAGTTGCAGATTTAGTCGCGAGCCCGATGAAATTCAGCCTTCAACTCGACGAGACCACCGACGTTTCGAATTTGAGCCAGCTCATCTTATTTGTGCGTTATGTCAAAGGAGATGAGATCAAGGAGGACTTTCTGTTCTGCAAGCCTCTCACAACAACGACGAAGGCAGCTGACGTGAAGAAGCTTGTGGACGACTTCTTCAGAAGCAACGGCCTCTCGTGGAACATGGTGTCTGCAGTTTGCTCGGACAGAGCTCCAGCCATGCTGGGATGCAACTCCGGTTTTGGAGCGCTGGTGAAGGCCGATGCACCACACATCATCGTCACGCACTGTGTCCTGCACAGACACGCGCTGGCATCAAAACCCCTGCCTCCAAAAATGGCCAATGTTCTGAAAATCGTCATTGAAACTGTGAATTACGTGCGAAGCCGTGCTCTGAATCATCGAATCTTCAAAGAGCTGTGCAATGAAATCGGCTGTGAATTCGAAGTCCTTCTCTACCACTCTAATGTTCGATGGTTATCACGAGGGAAGGTAGTGAGCTGTGTTTTTGCCTTGCATGTAGAATTAGCCCTGTTTTTGCGAGAACACCAGCATTGCCATGCGACGCACTTCCAAGAGTCAGAGTTCATCCTCGCCTTGGCGTACGTGGCTGACATCTTCGACGCACTCAATCATCTCAATTGCCAGATGCAGGGTGGTGGAGTGAATGTCATCGAATATGAAGAAAAGCTGAGCGCTTTCCGAAAGAAGTTACCGTTGTGGAGGCGGCGAACAGAGAACGACAACTTCGCGAACTTTTCGCTAATGGACGAGTGCGTGAGCGGGATCGAAGATGAGTCTGAAGTTGGAGGCACTGCTGTACTGGGGGAGCTGAAGCAAGCGATTGCCACGCACTTGGATGAGCTGGTAAAGTCAGTTGACGGCTACTTCCCCGACCAAGAGCAATACCCAGCATGGGCGCGGCAGCCGTTTACTTTCGACGTTGCAACGGCAGATGTCAACGACCAATACCTCGACGACCTCATCAAACTTCAGCAGAGCCAGACTCAACAACAACTCTTCGGCACAACAACGCTCTCAACGTTTTGATGCCGCCAAATGGAAGGGTATCCTCATCGCTAGAATTGCCCTTGAGATCCTCACGCCGTTCGTTACAACGTATCTCTGCGAGCATGCATTTTCGAAACTGGTGGATATTAAAACAAAGAAAAGGAGCAGGCTTGCATGTGAAAATGATTTGAGGGTGGCCCTTGCCAAAACAAAACCATGCATTTCCCAGATCTCCTCCCGAAAAGAAGAACAGAAAACGCATTAAGATGCAATTCTTCTTGATTTTTTGGTCAAATTTGAGGGGTTCCGCGAGTGTTCGGTGGGTTTCGTTAGGGTTCGGCGCCTTTAAAAAGGTTAAGAACCACTGCTCTAGCCCCTCCCCACAACCCCCATGTGCACATGACATTTAGCAGCTAACGATCCTCACCAAAGTCTACATGTAAAGCACCTTGAGAGAATGTTCATTTTACTACAGCTACACAATATAACTACCTTAACCGCAGCCCAATTTTACCCAAAATGTGAATAAATAGCTCCTCGCACAAGGCCTCAAAAATTACTATGGGCATTATCTAGGTAATTTGAAATGACAAAGAAAAATGCACAGATTACAGGTCTTAACCATATACGGCCGTACTTTTGCCACTCCACTGAAAGCAGCCAATCCAACCTAAATCCAAAATCCAATCCAAAAAGCCCAAAATCCAATCCATGGGTGCTCCACATATTAAAACAGTACCAGTGAATGGGTTAACAAGGAGCAATCATCAACAAGTGAAACGGAGCAATAAAGTTCATGTTTATTGGAGGTCATCTTCCACAATGTCGACAAAACCACAATCTGTGGCCGTGACAGAGTGATCGAGCTTCGGGATTTAGTTGTCGTTTAAATCTATGGTATTAAAGCCCAAGCTGCGTTTGAATCTGATGATTCTGGCAATAAGAGAAACGTCAAACAAAAAGGGAAATAATTGTTTTGCAATACATGTCCCCAACCGATGTGATATTTTCTAAGTCCAGAAATGGCATAACTGTGAAAAATTGACCAAACATCCTGAACCTCAAACTTGTTCTGCAACTTATCATAATAAAGCCATGCACCAAGTTTCAGTTGGATATGTTAAAGGGTATGGTGAAAAAGTCTGGAAAACCACAGGTGGGATGGATGGACGGACAGACTGAGGAGCGGACAGACGGATGGAGGAACAGATGGAGAGCAAACCTGCAGTCCTCTCAGGTGAAACTGGTACGGTGTGGCGGACACGAAAGCCCACTGGCGTGGTGACATCATTCCGCGCACCAAGTGGGCGGCAGCCACGCCCGAGGGGTAGGCGTGGCCTCAGGATATACACTGGGCGTGCAGCCCGGAGCGCGCCAGTGCTACAGTGACCTCTTGTCAATAAAGACACTTTTGTTTAACCACGTTGTCCGCTTCCTCCTTGGTAGCAAGTCACGCGCGTAGCACCGCGCTTCATTGGTGACTCCGACGTTTGGTCAGCCGTCACTGACCACCCGAAACCGCCACAGCCATGGCAACCAACGCGGTAGCGATAAAGCTCCCCGTGTTCTGGGAAGCTCAGGCGGAGATCTGGTTCCTGCAGGCCGAAGCCCAGTTCAGGCTTCGACGCATCACGGCGGACGAGACACGCTACTGCCACGTGGTCGCCTCCCTCGGGGCCGGCGCGGCCGCCCGCGTCATGTCGATCCTGAGGAACCCACCGGCCCACGACAAGTACGAGGCGATCAAGCGCCTCCTCCTCGCCACGTTCGGCCTCACAGTGGACGCACGGGCCGATCGCCTCTTGGACCTCCCCGAGCTCGGTGACACGCGACCGTCGGTCCGAATGGACCATATGATGTCGCTCATGGGCGACGAAACCCCCAACGCTCTATTCCGGGCGTTATTTCGACGCCAGCTGCCGGCACGAGTCCGCCTCGCGTTGGCCGGTTCCGCGATGACGGAACGCCGTGCGTTCACGGCCGACAGGTTCTACGCGGCTTTGGACACGCAGGCGAGTTTCGGTGCGGCTGTAGCGGCTCCCGAGCCCGAACCTCCTGCGGGTGCCCACCCCTGTTCCGAGGAGCGCCTCGTGGCGGCCGCCACGCCCCGCCCACCACCACCGCGGCAACCGCGGCCTCCGGCTTCGCCGCAAACCTGGTGCCATTTCCACGCTAGGTTCGGCCACGAGGCTCGGCAATGTCGCCCGCCGTGCTCATTCGGCAGGTCGGGAAACGCCCGGGCCGGCCCTCGGTAGTGGCACTGAGCGCCGGCCGATTAAACAGCCTCCTATACATAACGGACACCTTATCCGGGCGCCGTTACCTGTGCGACACGGGAGCGCAGGTGAGTGTCGTTCCCGCCGGTACGTCCGACAAGCAGTCCGCCGGCCGGGGCCCCGCGCTGCTTGCTGCCAACGGTACGCCCATTCGCACGTACGGAAAACGCTGCCTTTCTCTGCGGTTCGGAGGGCAGGTTTTCCGATGGTCGTTCGTCACTGCCGACGTGCCTATGGCACTGCTCGGCGCGGACTTCCTCTGTGCCAATGGCCTGTTGGTCGACGTCAAGCACAGAAGGCTTGTCCAGGCTGAGACGTTCAGCTCGCTCGCTTGCGCGTTGCCCGCCTCGTTGAGCAGCTCACGGAGCGGCTCATCGAGCGGCTCGCCGAGCGGCTTGCTGAGCAGCTTGGTTCCGGCCAGGTTCATCTGCACGCTTCCGGCAGCGGACGAATTCACCCGCCTCCTCGCCCGTTTCCCGGCCCTCACGAGGCCCACCTTCTCGGCGGGTACCGACAAGCACGGGGTGGAACATCACATCCCCACCGCCGGGCCACCGGTCTACGCCCGGGCACGCCGCCTCGAGCCGACGAAGCTCGCTGTAGCTAAAGCGGAGTTTGCTACGCTGGAGCGGCTCGGCATCGTGCGGCGCTCCGAGAGCGCTTGGGCGTCGCCGCTCCACATCGTGCCCAAGCCCGGCGGGGGATGGCGACCGTGCAGGGACTACCGCCATCTCAACGACGCCACCACCCCCGACTGCTACCCCGTCCCCCATATTCAGGACTTTTCCGCCCGCTTGGCGAATATGTCCTTCTTCTCGAAGGTGGACCTCATACGCGGTTACCACCAGGTACCCGTCAGGCCGGAGGACATCCCGAAGACGGCCGTCATCACGCCGTTCGGTCTTTTCGAATTTCTTCGGATGCCCTTCGGTTTGAAGAATGCGGCTCAGGCGTTCCAGCGCCTCATGGACAGCGTCTTGCGCAACTTGAATTTCGTCTAAGTCTATCTGGATGATATCCTCGTCGCAAGCGCGTCCCGTGAAGAGCACCTACACCATCTCCGCACGCTCTTCGAACATCTGGGCCAGCACGGCCTGATCGTGAACCCCGCCAAGTGCCGGTTCGGTGTCGCCGAAATCGACTTTTTGGGGCACTGCGTCACCAGGCACGGGGCCGTCCCCCTACCGGCCAAGGTGGAGGCGGTGAAAGGGTTTCCGCGCCCCCGCACGATCAGGGGGCTCCAGGAGTTCCTGGGCATGGTAAACTTTTACCACCGTTTCCTGCCCCGCATCGCCCAGCTCCTGCGCCCATTGCATGAGGCCCTCCGGGGGAAGCCGGGCAAAGGTGACGTCACCTGGACCGAGCAGATGGACGCGGCGTTCGTGGGCGCGAAGCTCGCCTTGGCTAACGCCACCATGCTCGCGCACCCGGCGCCCGATGCAACGATCGCCCTCACCACCGACGCCTCGGACTACGCGGTGGGCGCGGTGCACGAGCAATGGGTGCGTGGAGCTTGGCAACCACTGGCGTTCTTCAGCCGGCAGCTTCGCCCGCCCGAACGCCGGTACAATACCTTCGACGGCGAGTTGCTCGGGCTCCACCTGGCGGTCAGGCACTTCCGCCATCTGCTCGAGGGCCGTGCGTTCACGGCAGTCGTCGACCACAAGCCACTGGTGTTCGCGATGGGCAAGGTAGCCGAGCCGTGGTTGGCCCGGCAGCAGCGTCACCTCTCGGCCGTGTCCGAATACACGACTGACATCCGGCACGTCGCGGGGAAGGACAACCCGGTGGCGGATTGCCTTTCCCGGTCCGTTGCCCACGCGGTCCACCTCGGCATCGACTATGCCCGGATGGCGGCGGACCAGGCCGCCGACCCCGACGTCCAGGCCTTGCAGACCGCCGTTACGGGCCTCCGCGTCACCGAGCTGCCGTTCAACGGCGCGGGCACGGCCCTCTGGTGTGACGTCTCCCTCGGGCGGCCTCGCCACATCATGGCAGCGCCGGATTTTCGAATCCATCCACAGCCTGTCCCACCCGGGCACGAGGGCCTCCCAGAGGTTGATCCCCGACAAGTTTGTCTGGCATGGCCTCCGGAAGGCCGTCCGCGGCTGGGCCAGGACGTGCCTCGCGTGCCAGCGCGCGAAGGTGCACCGACACACCCAGGCCCCATTGGCCCCGTTTGCGGTGCCGGAACGTCGGTTTGACCACGTTCACGTGGACCTGGTGGGACCTCTGCCCCCCTCGCGGGGTTTCACCCACATCCTGACCATGATGGACCAAACCACCCGGTGGCCGGAGGCCGTGCCTTTGGCGTCAATGACGGCGGCGGACGTCGCGCAGGCGTTCATCGCCACCTTGGTCGCCCGGTTCGGCGCCCCCTCGGACATCTCGTCCGACTGCGGCCCCCAGTTCACCTCGGAGCTCTGGGGGGCGGTCGCGCGGGGGCTCCGGGTCCAGCTGCACTGCACCACGGCCTACCACCCCCAGGCTAACGGCCTGTGCGAGCGGTTCCACCGCTCGTTGAAGGCCGCGCTCCGGGCCACCCTCCGCGACGGCGGCTGGGTCGACAGGCTCCCCTGGGTCCTGCTGGGCCTCCGGACGGCGCCCAAGGAGGACCTGCGCGCATCCGCGGCGGAGTTGGTCTTTGGACAACCGCTGCGGGTGCCGGGCGAGTTCCTCCCCGACCCCACGGCACCTTGGTCCGTAGCGCAGGAGCGCTCCGCGCTGCAGGAGACCGCCCGGAGGTTCGCCCCGGTGCCGACGGCGCACCATGGGCACCCACCCACGCACGTCGCCCCGGAGCTTCGCACCGCAGAGTATGTCTTCGTCCGGCATGACGCCCACCGGACACCACTGCGGCCCCCATACGACGGGCCTTTCCGCGTGCTGGAGATCGGGGTGAAATACTTCACCTTGGACATCGGCGGTACTCCCGACCGCGTCTCGGTGGATCGACTCAAGCCGGCCCACCTCGACGTGGACCACCCACCGCCGGTGGCTCGGCCCCTGCGTCGGGGCCACCCCCCAGCAGGCGGACCCCCGGCACCGCCCAGCATCGCCGGCACGCCGCCCCCCGGTCCGGCACCCATCCCGGGTACAGCCGGGGGCATCCCAGCTGGCATCCCTGCACCCCGGACGCCGCCGGTCGCCAGAGGGCGCTTCGGCCGGGTCATCCGTTTGCCCTGCAAACTGGCCCTCCAGGTGCGTGGGAATTCTGGGGGGGGCGCGTGTGGCGGACACGAAAGCCCACTGGCGTGGTGACATCATTCCGCGCACCAAGTGGGCGGCGGCCACGCCCGAGGGGTAGGCATGGCCTCAGGATATACACTGGGCGCGCAGCCCGGAGCGCGCCAGTGCTACAGTGACCTCTTGTCAATAAAGA
Organism: Myxine glutinosa; assembly: GCF_964187855.1. NCBI lineage: Eukaryota > Metazoa > Chordata > Myxini > Myxiniformes > Myxinidae > Myxine > Myxine glutinosa. Next base: position 194,406,233 of record NC_136262.1, on the reverse strand, counting down.
CACTTTTGTTTAACCGCGTTGTCCGCTTCCTCCTTGGTAGCAAGTCGCGCGCGTAGCACCGCGCTTCAACGGGACTAATAACAGAATTAGGGAAGACTATCGCATTTTAAACTGCAAATCAAGTCAAAGCAACACTGGGCAAACATGATGTTGGCAATTTAGCCTGTCGTTTAACCCATCAATAACTTGTCTGCCAAAAAAGAAAACAGAATTTCCCGTCCTCTGGCTAATATGGTTGCAGCTGTCACAGGAAAGTAAACAGATCAAACTTTTACGTGCAAAAAATATTTTCAAAAGTTTTTAAAACCATAAACATTTTGCACATGTCTTCACTCAACTGATCTCATAAAATGTTTAAAATGGCACTTCAGATACATGATAGGGACCTTTCAGATATGACTAACAAAGGTACCTGGCATTCCCTGGCAACGGAGAGTCACTTCGCTGATGGGAATATTAAGAGAGGGAGAGGAGAGGGAGAGAGAGGGAGGGGTGAAAAAAGAGAGAGAAAGGTGAGGGGAGGAGTGGGGGTGGGGGTAGGGGGGGGGGGGGTTGCAAAGAAAAAAGTTGGCACTGAAATACGAGTTGTCAGAATCTATCACACCTCTCTGCCACCCCTCACGTATGGAGAATACAGTGCAGAGGGGAAGAGGGAAATTCTGCCATTTTGCTTATGTAATAAATAGATAGCATAGTGCTTTGCCCGACAGGTTTTCAGAAAAATAAATCAAAATCAAGTTTCACCCATTAAAAGTCGTGTGAATAAATTATTGAAATATCAGCTGCTTTTTTGTTCTTTTCCTTTTCTCACCTGTTTTTCAAGTAGAGCGACCTGCCCTGTGATGCTTTAAAAGGCGGTGTATAAAATCAGAAATACTGTTTGATAGGGCAATATATTACTGTTATATGAATAAAATGTTAATGTTGAAAGAAAAGGTATTGAATATAGCAAGCGGTTTCTGAATCTAATCAATATGAGAAACGAGACTGAATGAGACTGAAGAGACCGAGTGAAGAAGAAGATGAAGGAGGAAGAGTTTTTGCTTTAATGTAAATTGAAACTGGCCCATCTATCCTTACCTTACTCAACTACATCATACTGTTTGCAGATTGCCTAGCATCTGACTGATAAAAAGATGGCGATCAGAATTGATGATGATGGCATATAAATCCCCAAGAGTACAATTTTTGAAGGAGTGGATGAACGCACGGACGGGCGGAGAGCACGCATGCAGGCCAGCCGAGACCGAGCTCCTTCAATATTATACATTGACAAGTCAAATATATCAACACCACAAAAAGGCAATTTTCCCACTGATGAAGTGATACCGATACAAATCAAATGGTCGCCTAAACCAACTATGAAGAATCCTAAAAATCATAATCATCAGTATTAATGTCAACAAGAATAAACTAGAGTTCATAGAACACATGATCCCACACAGGGGTCAAGTATATAATTAAATTCAGATTAAATAATGAGATTAAAGATCATTAAAAAGAAATTCGGAAGTTTAGTGACACGAAGCAGTCTTATACATCTTCCTTATACACCACCCTATTCAACATGTCCAATCACTGTGAAATGGAAGGGTTTTGGAAGTGATAAGTTTCACGTGATTTGTGGTCTACAGTGTTAAGTATATAATTCAATTTAAACAAAAGAAAGATAGCAAAGTCATATATATTTAAAAAAAATTATTTCTGGAATTTACTGCCGTTAACGCAGTGTCCATTAAACCACCCTATCTAACACGTTACATCAGTTATTGGTGACTGTTGTTTGTGTCTTTTATGACATCTATCTATAATTCCAGTAATCTCTGTGTGTTTGTATGTGTGTATGTGTGTGTGTATGTTTGTCTGTGACCGCTGTTTCTCGACAACTACCGGTCCGATATACTTGAAACTTGCCAGGTATATTGCTGGGGACCCGAGGATGTGCCTTTTCAAGGTTTGAAATTAATCGGACAAGTACTTACCGAGCTATGGCGATTTAGCCGTTCGCCGTTCGCTTTGGCGTTGCGAATGGACCAAACCATTGCATGTAAATAGAGGGGGGGGTTCTGTGGTCGTTGCGAATGGACCAAACCATTCATGTAAATAGAGGGGGGGGGGTTCTGTGGTCGTTACTGCCACGTGGTTTCAAAGTTTTTTTTTGTTGTTGTTGTTTGCACGCATGTTTTTTTGCACCCACGTACGGGCACGCCCTAGGATGTTTACACACACACACCCCTACACAAATTTTTTTTTTTTTTTTTTTTGGCAAGGAACGGGCACCCACGTACGGGCACGTCCTAGCTTATATATAGTACGGGCATGCCCTAGTCCTTAAAACAGCAAGTTTCCTGTTGGGAATTATTTTCAATTTTGTTTGACCGACAAGCAGACAGGGTAAAAAAAAAAAAAAAAGACAGAAAGTCCAACAGCGGCGTAGCCGGGCTTGTAAATATTATAAACCACAAACACACGATTATCTTTTAAAACAGTCGCTAATGCTGTTTATAACATTAAACAAAAAAAATTGGAGGAATCCAGACATCCATGAGGTAAGTTTTACTTACAGAACTGAGGGAAGATCTACTGTAATCTAGATACAGACAGGAACCAAGTGCTAAACCTCGCTTTCTTGCTTGGCGTACACGGGGTAATAAGCGATATTGTGACTACTCCTAATGACCGAGTTTATGAAAATAACAGTTATTTGGATCAAGCCAATATAACTGAATTGATAACAGTGCATCTTGTATCCGTCTCAGGGCTTGCAGGATAGCTTTGAGGTATGCAATCTCGCAGTTGAGCAGTCTAACCTGCCTGGCTTTGACCTATCGATCCAGCTATAAACCGTCACCCTGGTGTTTCACATGCAGGGCGAAGCGTCAGTGTGTGCACCATCCATTCGATGGGCGTTAAGCAAGAGGAGCGTCTGCCAGCACCGGATGCGTTGGTGAACGTTAATGATCCGTGGTGTCTTTTGCAAAAAGTAGGCGACCTATCGACAACATTCGGCAAATTTTAAATTCCTGCCAATCAAAAGTCAGACCAGGTCAGTTACTTAGTAAATACTTGGCCACAACAGATCCACCTGTCAGATCCACAAGGTGGTGTTCTCACCATTAAATAATATCTTCCATCCGTTTTGCAAAGATGTAGGACCAACACGACCACAAAAACGTCCTAAATAAAATGAGTTCCAATATCAGACATAAAAGCACGGAAACGTGGCTATTGATAGACTTGCCCGTTTTGCCCTGTAATGCTCCTTCACACAAAGCTGGCTTGGTCCCATCGTTTTTTGCAGTGTATCTACTTACAGTTTTTGTTGATCCTCCATGCTCCGTTAATTATGCTGTGACGTTTTTTGTTTCTTCAGTTAAAAAAAACTCCCAAAAAGCCATGGATATTGTATCAAGGACACGACATTCCACAATAAATAAGCTGCAAGGTTAAAAAATGTCAGGTGTTTAGAGTCCGCCACTGACGCCAACTCGCAACATCGCCCACACCTATGCTGTGCCAAACATGGTAATTACAATCCCATCTTATGATTGCCATGGAAAGGAGGCAAATTTTTATCACTGCTTGACAGCATCAATGTTGGTATGCTTTTGTAACACACATGTAGCTGAAATAGTTTCACAAGTCAAATGTACCAGTAATGTTTAAAAATACAAAGCCTATATAGAAATTCATATCGTATTATTAGTCACTAGCAAAAGTACATGGAGTTGCCGGGTAACAATGAGTCGCTTCCTGACGGGAATATGAATGATGGGGGGGAGGAGAGGAGGGAGGTAGAGGGGGAGGGGAAGAGAGGAGGGAGGAGGAGGGGAAGGAGAGAGAGGGAAGGGGAAGGAGAGAGGGGGAAGGGGAAGGGGAGGAAGGAAAGGGAAGGGTGAGGAGGGGGGTTGGAATGGTGGAGGGGAAGGGGGAAGCGGAGGAGAGGGGGGAAAGGAGGAGGAGGGGGGGAAGGGGAAGGGTAGAGGGGGGAGGGGAGGGGGAGGGGCAGGGGGGAAGAGGTAGGGGCAGGGGGAGGGGAAAGGTTAGCACTCCAGCAAGCACACTGCAATGAAATGGGTGATGAGGAACGGCTGGCTTGGCAAACGATAGCAAGCTGATTGCTTCTGGTTGAAATGGCCAAAGAATATTAAAAACACATCGATTTCAAGCAGCAAATCATATGGAAACCACTGAGAGCAGACAAAATTCAAAAAAAAAAAGGTTATAAACACCCAAATTTCCCCAGCCTTCTGACAAAAAACAAAAATGGAGCTCTGTCTACTGTAACGGGCTAACCCCCACTCTAGCAGGGAAAATGGCCTTAAAAGGCCTGTCGTTGTTGTTGTTGTCTACTGTAATGCCATGGCTTGCAAAAGCAGTCTGAATAGCATTCACAAATCGCTAGATATGGTAAATTTTGTCAGATTTCACTCCAGATTTGGTCATTATTTAGTCTACAGCATCCAATCCTCATATACAAATCCAGATTTTGATGATATGCTTCATTTATGGAATGATAATATAATCGATCGTGTTTCCAAAGAAAGGCACGTTTGAGTAGGCCAAAACAAAACGGCGGCTTAAGAAGCCAGCGAGGTGCAGTTGGCGGACCAAGATGGTTGGCCGCCATATTGGTACACCACCACATCAAGCTTTTTTCTTATGAGCACCTCGCTAATCATCTTCAAAAAGGGTGTAATAACAGACCCAAACATCTAGTTTACATCCTTGCAATCTGTTGGAGGTCCAGGCGTATGCATGCAAAGTTTGGGGCCGCTTGGTTTCATGGTTTTGGAGTTATGGAAGAGACAGACGGATGGACGGACAGACGGATAGACAGACAGTCACTGCCTTTTATTATTATAGACTAGGGCATGCCCGTACTATATAAGCTAGGACGTGCCCGTACGTGGGTGCCCGTTCCTTGCCAAAAAAAAAAAAAAAAAAAAAAATTTGTGTAGGGGTGTGTGTGTGTAAACATCCTAGGGCGTGCCCGTACGTGGGTGCAAAAAAACATGCGTGCAAACAACAACAACAAAAAAAAACTTTGAAACCACGTGGCAGTAACGACCACAGAACCCCCCCCCCCCTCTATTTACATGAATGGTTTGGTCCATTCGCAACGACCACAGAACCCCCCCCTCTATTTACATGCAATGGTTTGGTCCAAAGCGAACGGTTTGGTCCATTCGATGTGATTCGATGATTCGATGTGAATGGTTTGGTCCATTCGCAACGACCACAGAACCCCCCCCCCTCTATTTACATGAATGGTTTGGTCCATTCGCAAAGCCAAAGCGAACGACCACAGAACCCCCCCCTCTATTTACATGAATGGTTTGGTCCATTCGCAAAGCCCAAAGCGAACGACCACAGAACCCCCCCCCCACCTCTATTTACATGAATGGTTTGGTCCATTCGCAACGCCAAAGCGAACGGCGAACGGCTAAATCGCCATAGCTCGGTAAGTACTTGTCCGATTAATTTCAAACCTTGAAAAGGCACATCCTCGGGTCCCCAGCAATATACCTGGCAAGTTTCAAGTATATCGGACCGGTAGTTGTCGAGAAACAGCGGTCACAGAAGACAAACAGACAAACGTACAAACGTACAAACGTACAAACGTACAAACGTACAGAGATTACTGGAATTATAGATAGATATCTAAAATTATATCCCCCCCCCTCTATTTACATGAAATGGTTTGGTCCAAAGCGAACGGCTTGCCGGTGACAATCCCCCCCCTCTATTTACATGCAATGGTTTGGTCCAAAGCGAACGGCTTCCGGAGTTTGGTAAAGAAATCGCCATCGCGTGCACAAACGCGCAGGAAAGCGAATGAATCGCAAATTCGGTTTTATTAGTTTTAAAACATAGTTTAACGCCAACATAGTTTGCAAACGTGAAATAAATGAATACGCTCTCAAATGTGCCATCCGAGGCAGAGTGTGTCCTCCACGTTCGGCACACGCGATCGTTCGCTGCTCTCTGATTGGTTGAATCGTTTTTTGGACATAGCTCGGTAAGTAATTGTCCGATTAATATGAAACCTTGAAAAGGCACATCCTCGGGTCCCCAGAAATATACCTGGCAAGTTAAAAGTATATCGGACCCGTGGTTGTCGAGAAACAGCGGTCACAGACAAACAGACGTACAAACGTACAAACGTACAAACGTACAGAGATTACTGGAATTATAGATAGATAGATATAGACAGGAATCTCAGAAATGGCCCAGACATTGGGAAAATGAGGAAATCCACTGAAATAAGGAAATTTCTCAAGCCTGTTCTTTGTAGACTCCAGACATTTGGGTGTTGAATATGCACTGCAACATAATTTCTGAAAATCTTCCCTTGAGAGAAGAAAATAAGGATTAAAAAGCCACTCCTGAGCAACAGATCAGCTAAGTCGTCAATCAGAAATAGGTTTTTGTTTTCGAGTCCCAAAATGCAGATTATGCAGATTAAAGGGCCCGCTTAACATTTCATCCAAAACGTGTTCTACGATGTCAAGCACGGCCTGTACAGCAACATTAATATTATATTGACCTAGCAGTCAAGTGAAACTCAAGGGTGAACACATCACAGTAAAGTGAATAAAATAAACACCAGACAACTATAGTTTCCCTTCACAGACTTGACATGTGGTCAGTTCAAAAGTTCTCATAATAATACAAATACAGTACCATATGTCACACCGATAACAATAAACCACTATAAAATAATAAATTTACATCAAACTTTGTATACAAAAGACATTCATCTGATGTTACAACACTGTCGTCCAATTTATTTCTTCAAAGGCATACTTTAGTATCAAGAAAAATAGGCATGATGCTCTGATTACACCGCACAGTTGTGCTTGACAAGCACTTCTGACTGCAGCACCGTGTATTGTTTGTGACAAAGTCAACTGAAGAAATTGTTTGTGACAAAGTCAACTGAAGAAATTGCTTCTTTACCTGAAAGCCACAGAGACCCAATTTGACAAATATGTGCCTATTTCTAGCATTGGGGAGTGGCTTGGTTGTGAAGTACCTGGTTGCTACGCCCTCATATGTGTGGATTTGATTTTCATCGATTTTCAACAAAAATTGCCCCATCCTGCAAAGGAGTGATAACATCTATCAGTACCAACACCAACACAAACACCCTCGACTTGGGAGCAAACCACTCTCAGACCAGAGAAATAATACTGAGAAGAGTGAGGAAAGCCAATGCAGTATTTGTTAAAAAAACAAAACAAAACAAAAAAACACCTTTAGAGGCCATTTTTCCCCGCAAAGCAGGGGTTGGCCTTTTTCGGGGACCGTGGTTGTTGTTGTTTTTTTTGGTCCCCTTTTTGAAGCAATGTTTTACAGCCGGATGCCCTTCCTGACGCCAACCCTTTTTGTCGCCTTTTACGACAAGCAGGGAATTACCAGTGAACTGGTACTCAATTAGCCGACCTCGGAAGGATGACAGGCTGAGTCAACCCCCCTGGTGTTAATTCAGCGATCGACCGGGATTCGAACCCAGGATCCTAGGATCCTAAGCTGGCACCCGAGCCGCTAGCCCAACACCAGGCTAAATGCAGTATTTGTTAACAAAAGCAAATAACTGCAGTGTTTGGTAGACCAAAAGGAGAGGCAAATGTAATTTATATAGCACTAGCAGGAGTACCCGGCATTGCCCGGTGATGTTCTAATCCTGTTGACATGTTGAAGAAATAATTTTTTTCTTCTTCTATATTCCCCAACTTACACCCAATAAGGGAAATTTATATTTAATATGATAGGGCTTGCGCGCGCGCACACACACACACACACACACACACACACACACACACACACACACACACACACACACACACACACACACACACACACACACACACACACACACACACACACACACACACACACGATAATATAATGTTACCTTTAATATACAGTCACGTGAAAAAGTAAGTACACCCCATGTAAAGTTTTGACTTTTCAACATATTTCAACACACAGCTATTTGATCTTCATTTCAACAATATTGAGAGATAAAGGTGATATAATCTATCTATAATTCCAGTAATCTCTGTGTGTTTGTTTGTTTGTACGTTTGTACGTTTGTCTGTGACCGCTGTTTCTCGACAACCACGGGTCCGATATACTTTAAACTTGCCAGGTATATTGCTGGGGACCCGAGGATGTGCCTTTTCAAGGTTTCATATTAATCGGACAATTACTTACCGAGCTATGTCCAAAAAACGATTCAACCAATCAGAGAGCAGCGAGCTATCGCGTGTGCCGAACGTGGCGGACACACTCTGCCTCGGATGGCACATTTGAGAGCGTATTCATTTATTTCACGTTTGCAAACTATGTTGGCGCTATGTTGGCGTTAAACTATGTTTTAAAACTAATAAAAACCCCGGGGGGATTGTCACTGTACTCGCAAGCCGTTCGCCGTTCGCTTTGGCGTTGCGAATGGACCAAAACATTTCATGCACCAAACCATTTCATGTAAAGCGTTCGCCGTTCGCTTTGGCGTTGCGAATGGACCAAAACATTTCATGTACCAAACCATTTCATGTAAATAGAGGGGGGGATATAATTTTAGATATAGATATAGTACGGGCATGCCCTAGTAAAACAAATATCATGAAATTTACATTTTGTAGTCCATTGTATAATTTAAATAAACATAAATGCAAATTTCGCATGTAGAAAAAGTAAGTACACCCTTGGCTCATCGGTGGTATTGCCCCCTTTGGCAGAAACAACCTCAAGTAGGCGTTTCTTATAACTGTCTACCAGTCTCTGACATCGACTGGGAGAAATTTTTGCCCACTCCTCCATGCAGAATTCTTTCAGCTGTGCGATGTTTAAGGCGTTTCTTGCATGCACAGCTCGTTTCAAATCCCCCCACAACATCTCGATGGGATTTAGATCCGGGCTTTGACTTGGCCATTCCAGAACCCTCCATTTCTTTCTTTTCAGCCATTCCTTGGTGGATTTACAGGTATATTTAGGGTCATTGTCATGTTGCAAGGTCCACCTTAAGTTGAGCTTCAACACTCCGACAGATGGCCTCACATTATCCTCAAGCACCCTCTGGTTCAATGAAGAATTCATAGTGGATTATATGATGGTGAGCTGCCCAGGCCCTGATGCAGCAAAGCTGCCCCAAACCATAATATTTCCACCACCATGCTTTACAGTTGGTATCAGGTTCTTGTGGTCAAATGCTGTCTTTGGTTTTCACCAAACATGTCTTCTGGTACTGTGGCCAAATAGCTCTACCTTTGACTCATCTGTCCAGAGCACATTGTTCCAGAAGTGCTGGTCTTTGCCTAGGTGTTCATTGGCAAACTTTTGTCTTGCCCTGATGTTCTTTCTGGACAGCAAAAAGGTTTCCTCCTGGCACACCTCCCATGTAGATCAAATTTGTGCAGCCTCTTTCTAATGGTAGACTCGTGCACTTTGACATCAACAGCGGCAAGAGCTACCTGTAGGTCCCGTGATGACATTCTGGGGTTCTTAGAGACTTCTTTCAGCATCTTGCGGTCTGCTCTCAGGCTGAACTTGCTGGGGCGGCCTGGCCTGAAGAAGTTGGCAGTTGTTTGGAATCTTCTCCACTTGTAGATGATCTTCCGAACAGTCGAATGATCGATTTCAAATTGTTTGGAGATCTTTTTAAATCCCTTCCCAGACTCGTAGGCATCTATAACATTCTTTCTGAAGGCCTCAGAGAGCTCTTTTGATCTAGGCATGGTGATGCCACACACTTCAACAACAAAGAGCAAACCAAACTAAATGTCTGAGGTTTAAATAAGACAGGTTCCTCCAAGATCCTCTCTAATGATGTTCTAATCATTTGCACCTGAGCTGGTGCACCTGATTCTAATTTTAGGTATTTGAAGTAGTGATAAATGTAGGGGTGTACTTACTTTTTCCACATGCGAAATTTGCATTTATGTTTATTTAAATTATACAATGGACTTCTCCTTTGGAATGGACCAATGGACAAGTCTCTAAGAACTGCACATATTTGTTATATTATATCACCTTTATCTATCAATATTGTTGAAATGAAGATCAAATAGCTGTATGTTGAAATATGTTGAAAAAGTCAAAACTTCACATGGGGTGTACTTACTTTTTCACGTGACTGTAGCTACAAAGGCTCAGGCAATATGAAGAGTTTTTGTTTTTTAATCCCCCAAAAACGAACTTTTTAAAATTTATTTTAATTTTAATTTTTTGGAGTTTTTATGCCAAAACACTCCCTGGTACTCACTGATGAACCTTTCAAAGTTTGATGAATATCCGTTCAGCCATCACTGAGAAAAATGGCGAAACAGACAAACGGCTCTCTTGGAGTATAGATTAACTCCAACAATAAATCAGTGCTTGTATTATGGCAGATCAGCATCACTCTTTAAAATCTCTGAAAATTTCTCATGACATCCGATTGAAATATAAAGTATTTTCATCATGTTTCATGAGAAGATTTTGGAAGGAGAGGTTAGCATAGCAAATGCAAAGGGAAATGTCTGGTGCATTGAAACAAGTGAATGGATTACAAACAGCAAATTAAGAAGAAGAAAAAACAACTTTCTGGAAACTGTAGATTGCATTCAACAACTAGAACGGCACTCAGTAGAGAGCATACCTCCGTCAGGTGAACAGTTTACGTTTTGTATCCTAGAGTAGACCAGAAAATCACAATATAGAATCACATTTAATCAAAATCATCCGTCCACAAATTTTTGAGATATCCTGCTCTATAACCTATCTATATCCCTATCCTCTATATCCCTATCTCCCAATGGTGAAGAATCACTGAAAATTATACTACCCGGATTCAGTTCTTCACCAAAATTGAATAGACTCTTCCTTGTCACACATACAACCTGTCCACAAAGTTTCGTGCAAATCCGTCCATAACATTTTGAGATATCCTGCTATATGTTGATTTTAGCCCAATTTCTCAATGGTGAAGAATCACTTAAAAAATTCTAGTAGCCGGATCCGGATCCGGATCTTCACCAAACTCTAATCATTTCGTCTTTGTCACATACACTACCTCTCTGACAAATTTCGTCTGAATCCGTCCACAACCTTTTGAGATATCCTGTTCACAAACGGACAAACAGACAGACAGACGTACAGGGCTGAAAACATAACCTCCAGCCACCTTTGGTGGCGTAGGTAATTCATTGTGTTTACGAGCAAATACAAGCACACAAAAACCGGGAGGGCCCCGACGTGATGGATGGGACTTGAAGTCCCTCACACAAATCTATTTATTGGTTTGACACATTGATATTTCAACATGCATTATAAGGAATTCCTGTTAATTTGATGCACACGTTTTACCAACACATCAATATTGATGCGTAACCAACATGCATTATGCATGGTTTAGGTAGCAATTGACAAATGCACGTGTAGCAGATTTTTAAAATAGTGACACTCCCGATCATGTTGTACAACAACACGGCATCTTGTGGTACACATCACCGAATAAAGGATTAAATGATTAAAGTGGTACAAAATAAGGTCCTGATTAAAAAATAATAACAAACCTTTTCCTGCCCATCCAAACGATACAGAAGCAATGGGTGCCATTTCCCCCATCGCCTCTTCTTTAGGAACTTGAGATATTTGGTCGGATGTTCGACGATTTTATGAAAGGGATGACAAACCAGACTCGTACAAAGTATTGGATAAAAATGAAAGTTCCATGTGCTTATTTGATGTCATTTCTATGCTGCGCCCTTGAAGCAAAAAGCAGGGTTAGGCATTACATTGTGTACGTATGTCATGTGTGTCTGCATTTTAAAATTCATTTTCTCGGCAACTATTGGTCCGATTGACACGAAATTTTACGATAGGAGCGCTTCCGACTGTAGAATGTTTTAAATCATAATTATGATGTCACAGGTCACGTGGTACAGAGACCATCTTTGAAAAACGCTCACTGGAAAAAAAATTAAACATCGCTCATTGCGAAGTACTCCCCATGGGGAATAAGATATGTAAATGATGTCATTGGTGCCTTCATTATGACGTCATAATTCTACAAGTACAATGCTTCATCTGATCAGTATGGAAGAAAAAATTCTCTGCAACTGTTGGTCTGATGGACACAAAATTTTCACCGTAGGAGCGCCTCCTCCTGTAGAATTACTCATGACAATTATGATGGCATAGGTCACGTGGTTACAGGCGCCATATTGTAAAAACAAAAAAACAAACAAACAAAAAAAGTTGCACCTCTATATCTCTGAAACAGCTCCATGGAAAAAACTGAAACGTGGCTCATTGCAAAGAACTCCACAAGGTGAATAAGTGTTGTTAATAATGACGCCATTGGTGCCTTAATTATGATGTCATCATTCGACAGGGACAACACTTAGTTTGATCAGTTTGAAATATATTGAGCATGATCTATGCAAGGATTATATGAGAGAATATAAATTTGTAATGTCATCGCTCACGTGGTAGCCATATTGGATCAAAGAAAAAAACCCATTCAAAAACAGAAAAGTTGGCTCGCACAAAGTTGACTGTGCAGGGTCAGTATTCTATGAATACCATCTAGTTAGTTCAGCATTCATCTCTTGCAAGGATGGAGGAGCAAACTACAAATCATCTAAATAAAAAAAAGAATCTAAAAATTAGTCTTCTCCATAATCTCATAATAAAGGTTTGTTGAAAATTTGATGACAAAAACTGAAATAGTAAAAAAAGGTAAAATCCTGGACAGACACACTGCAGCTCAAACAGTAAATACATAAAGAAACATGGAAGCGAATACAAAACCCGACCTTCTCGCGTTTTGTCAAACCAGCTAATAAAGGCTATTTGTACTTAGTGTGACTTAAACCTTTGACATTTTTACCCACAATTATTAATTAGTTTTCTCTATACTGTATTCTCATAATAAAGGTTTGTTGAAAAATTAATGACAACAGCTGAAATGGTCAAAAATAAAAATAAAAACATGCCCTGGACAGAAACACAGAAATGATTGTAAAACCACGTCTCCAGCTGCATGGGCGACAAGCTAACAAAAAATAGAATATATCTGGATTAATTTACTCAAGTAATCTTACCTTCAATCAACGCAAACCTAACATGTCCCTTTTAAACTAATTCGAGCTATGTAACTTACCATTAAAACTATTCATACAATTCACACAGGAAAATATCAACATAGCTTAGAAGGCATTTGGGACATGCTCAGAGGCATGATATTGTAATCTAGACATGAAATTGCTACCCTAACAGTCAAATCACTTCCTTGTCGAGTGTACTAAATTCATCAGCATTATATATATATTTTTTGCAATCTGATGAATACTTTGAAGCATTTCCACAAAACCTGCTCACACTGTTGCATCGTATAAGCACATTAACAGGAACTAAGCCACCACACCCAAACCAGGTGGAATTTGATAGGCAGAGCAGTTTGACGGCAAACAGCGGATGCTCGATTGCTGCAGGCAATGCTCCGCGGTCAGGTTTCTGGCTGGTAATATCAAATGTGAATAAAGGAACAAAGTAGAAATGTCAAAAAGAAAAATTGTTGGTGGCAAGCGAACATCATTCCAATATTATATTTGATGGTCCTTATGGTTAAGATGAAAGCACGGGCAGTGGATGGGTTGCGTTGATTTATAAAGTTTGTACCTTGCCTCTTGGCTGAAATAAAGCCTAGCCATTTCAGATCACTAGGGGGCCCATTGGTCCATTGGACCAAATTTTCATTGGTCTTCACCACCTTGTAGCATACCTGCCTGCCAGACTCGGGGGGACTTTTAGGTCCTCAGAGTCTTTTGGGTTGTCGGAGACTTTTGGATCTTCTGGATCTTTCGGGTATTTTGGGATATTTTGTGTCCTCAGGGAGTTTTGGATCATCTGGGTATTTTGGGCCCTCGGGGATTTTTGAGTCTTTTATGTCTTCTGGATCTTTTGGGGTCTTGGGAACTTTTGGGTCATCTGGGTATTTTGGGTCCTTGGGGATTTTTATGTCTTCTGGATCTTTTGGGTCTTCTGGGACTTTTGGGTCCATGGGAACTTTTGGGTCTTCGGGGTCTCTTGGGTCCTCTTCGTCTTTTTGGGTCCTCGGGGACTTTTGGGGCTTCAGCATAATTTGGGTCCTCTGGGTCTTCAGGAGTCTTTGGGGTCTTAACGATCATAGGGATCATAAAGGGTCTTCAAAGGTCAAATGGGTCTCAGCAGTCTAAATAATTAAAACGTACATTTCAGTAGTACATAATGCGTAATTAATTATTATATGGGTGGTTCATGTGCAGCCACCCAGCTGCTGGTTGCATCATGTTCAGTGGGCACGTCTGCCACTGATGCAATGCCTTTCTATAACCAGTTATCTGGTACTCATTTTGCCGACCTCGGAAGGATGACAGGCTGAGTCAACCCCACCTGGCGTTAATTTAACGGGATTCAAACTCAGGACCTTAGGATCCCAAGCCCTCCACCTTAACCACGAGCCCAACACCAGGTACAGTCGTGGCCAAAAATATTGGCATCCTTGCACTTTTTAGCCGTGTCACAAGACGCTGGTCATAGAGTGCCCTCTGCTGTTGTTCTTGTTCTTCTTCTTCTTCTTCTTCTTGTTCTTGTTGTTCTTGCAGAGAAGACAAAACCTCAAAGCTCCACCCATTCTGGGAACCATAGCTCCACCCATTGTGGGAGAGCCTTCATATAAACAAATATCCACCATTTTATTAACTCGCATAGCTTTGAGGCCTGTTTTGTAGGCCTGTGGTGTCTTCCTCTCTCACACAGTTTTCTTTCAAATCAAATTCGATATATCATTTCATTTTTCAGTCGCTAACATAGTTTTAGACTCGGTTGAAAAAAAACGGGAAGAAAATCCGATGAAAGTTGCCCTTTATAGAACGAAATGAATTCTCAAAGGCCTGTAACTTCAAGTCCATTGAGATTTTTTCTTTTTTAAATCGCGGCATGGTCAGTCATACACCGCCCGAAATAACAGACGGGAAAATGCCGAGATATATTAAAAATTCGTCCATTTGATGACAATCGTCACGATGAAATATTTAATTTATACGTCGTCACAATAATGTGGAGAGAGGAGCATTGCTTCGTTCACGTGTCGCCACACACGGGAAATTGCCGAGATATATTTTTTTTTAATCGCGGCATGGTCAGTCATACACCGCGTGAAATAACAGATGGGAAAATGCTGAGATATATTAAAAATTCGTCGCCACACACGGGAAATTGCCGAGATATATTTTCACTTTGCACAAAAATAACATCAAGTAATCGAATCAATAGGAATGTCCTGTGCCTATAACATCGACGTTATAGGCACAGCTGCATCTAGGCATTGTGTAACATCGACGCAGCTTTTGTTTTAATTAAAACTTTTTGTACTTGTTTTCAAATAACTCACAATTTTCTCTAAAAAGAAGTTGAAATTGACAAAAGTATGTTGTCTCCACAATTCTTTATTTTACAGTTAATATTACAGAACCTTTGATTTTTATTCAGAACTTAATATATCCTTTTAAATCAGAAAATAAAAATAAATGGCATTGACAAAATTATTGACACCCAAGACTTCATATTTGGTAGCACAGCTTTTGGACAAAATAACTGCAGTCAAGCACTTCCTATAGCAATCAATGAGCTTCCTACACCTCTCTACTGGGCAGTTTGGCCCACTCTTGTGCAAAATGCTCTAGTTCTCCCAGAGTTGAAGGGTGGCTTCTCTCAACTGCTGTTTTCAGATCTCACCCACAGGTGTTCAATGGGATTTAGATCTGGACTCATTGCTGCCACTTCAGAAAAGTCCAGCGTTTTGTCTTTAACCATTACTGGGTGCTTCTTGAAGTGTGTTTGTGGTCATTGTCCAGCTACAAGACCCATGACCTTCGACGGAGACCCAGATTTCTAACATTGGATTGAACATTGCGCTCCAAAATGCCTTGGTAATCTCCTGATTTCATGATGCCATCCACACATTCAAGGCACCCAGTGCCAGAGGCAGCACAGCAACCCCAAAACATCACTGAACCTCCTCCATGTTTGACTGTAGGGAAGGTGTTCTTTTCTTTGAAGGCTTCATTTTGTTTTCTGTAAACATAGAGATGATGTGCTTTACCAAAAAGCTCTAATTTGGTCTCATCTGTCCACAGGACATTCTCCCAGAAGGATTTTGGCTTGTTCAGGTGTGTTTTGGCAAACCCTAGTCAGGCTTTCTCAGCAGTGGAGTCCTCCTGGGTCTCCTAAATATAACCCCCTTTAATTGAATTGGCGACGGATGGTGAGAGTTGAAACTGTCGTACCTGGTGTCTGAAAGTCAGCTTGAATCTGTTTGGCAGTTGATCAAGGTACTTTCTCCACCATTCAAACAATCCTTCGCTGCAATCTTCGATCAAGTTTTCTCTTACTGCCACGTCCAAGGAGGTTGGCTACAGTGCCATGGGCGTTAAACTTCCTGATAACATTGCGTATGGTGGACACAGGAACATCAAGGTCTCTGGAGATGGACTTGTAGCCTTGAGGTTGTCCATGCTGCGCTGCAATCTTGTGTCTGACCTCCTCAGACATTTATTTGGTTTTCTTTCTTTTCTGCATGCTCAATGCGGTACACACAGTGACACAAAACAGCAGAATGACTCTTTACTCCATTCAAACTGGTTGAATGTGATTTTTATATTGCAGGTGCCTGCAACTCACCACAGGTGAGTTCAATTCCAAAGTAAAAGAAAATGACCTGCTTGAATTCTAATTATTTGTAACAACTTCTCAAAGGTGCCAATAATATTGTCCGGGCCATTTTAGGATTTCTGTGTGGAATAAGCTAAGAATTAGTAATTTTTTCAGGTTTTTTTGTTTTGTTCCACTGCAAACCAAAGAAATACATATGTGGATACCAAAATATTTTTTAATTTCAAAATTTTTCTGGAAGAAACGGTGCATTATTTGAAAAAGGTGCAAGGGTGCCAATATTTTTGACCACGACTGTATAATTATCATATGTATGTAATTGATAAACACAAAAAGTATGACACACACACACACACACACACACACACACACACACACACACACACACACACACACACACACACACACACACACACACACACACACACACACACACACACACACACACACACACACACACACACACACACACACACACACCTCAACCATTTGTAGTGGATATATGCTAAACTTTGGAAGAGATTGCTACCTGGGAGGCAGGGAGGGGGAGGGGGGCAGGGGGTGGAAGAGGGGGGAGTTGGTCTATACAAAACGACATATTGGCCTTCATTCGAATGTTAATCAATGACTTGTAGATTCGAAGGTACACATTAAAAAAAAGCAGCTTTTCAAGGTGTCCAATGCCCACAATATCTAACCCACCAAGAGAACGAAAAATTTCTGATAAATAAAGACAACAGGAAGAACTTTCAAAACCAGGCTTCTCAAGATCCACAAACACAACAACAACAACAACAACAACAACAACAACAACAACAACAACAACAACAACAACAACAACAAGAAGAAGAAATGGATGAATTTGGTTTGTTGAAGTCCAAAGAACACCGACAACTTTCTGTTATTATCCTGTGTGCTTAAACATACCTCTGGTATAGAATCAGAACTACTCAGCCTACAAAAGCCTTTGACCGCAACTCAATGGAGTACGCTACTCTCTCCTATGGGCTGCCACTCAAGCATCACATCTGTCTCTCCTGGATCCTATGAAATTGAAAGCTCTCAACATTATGGTATCCCATGCAATGAGGACGACGCACAAAGCCAATTGCTCTCACATCACAGGCATGTTGGTGGCATCCGTTTTTTTTCCCTGCCTCTCTGGTTGAGATTCCTACAATTTCACATCCAGACCCTTCACAGCAACTCTAGGATGCATGCGTTCTTCCAGTATTTCGTTCTTCCAGCATTAAACTCCTAAAATCCAGGCATCAATTTCCACGATTTTTGCGGTACCACCCTCCTGAGAGTGTTCAATCCCACTCTTCTTTCCAGGCCCTACAATCAGGTGGTACACGACCATCTCCTGTCATTCCTCAACCAAACCCATGATCTTTTTACCCCCATTAATCCTACATAATCCAACACCCTTACTTCCAGATGTCTTTCCTTCTCTCTCATTTTTTCCTTGCTTGACCCAACACCCAAATGTTCTTCCATTGCCTTTTTATCGTACTGTCACCTCACTCACACGTCCATGACCCTAATGTCACGAATATGGAAAATATTATATGGAAAGCTTGTATGAGAGGTGCTGGCTAATAAAAAAAGTTGCAGTCTTTGGCACTATAGCATTGGGAAAACTGTGGTTAACATTCAGGAACGAAAAACTAAATAACAAAAACCACTACAAAATATCCCCAAAGGGAATACATTTCAGGCAGCAAAATGGGCACACGTGTCACGAGAGAATAACCGATAATTATACATTTTAAAAGAGGAACTGCACAAATTGACTGAAAAGTCTCTCTACTCCTGTCTTCCTTTTTTGCTCACTTGGGGAATGTATTCCTTTCAAAATGGCAGCTAACTACAATATCATGGTAACCACACAACAATGTTCTTCTACATCGCCGAATTTGTTCATCAATAACTTGCATGTTCTACACAATATCACTTCATTGTCAGTACTTCAATCTTCCATCCCATTATAATACGAGTTCCCTTACAAGGAACGTCACTGCAGGAGGAGGCCATTAGGTCAAGCAAAGCCTACACTAGTATTGCCAACTCATGGTTGTTTGTCCATGCTGCTTTTCCTTTGAAATGTCGAGCGTCAAGTCAGGAAGCAACACATACCATTTTTATTAGTCTTTGGTATGACTCGGCAAGGGTTTAAACAGCCAACCTCCCAGAGAGCAGATGCTATCATCATTATACCATTAAATATTATTTTTAGGTACATCAATACAATGTGCAATTCTATTATATATAATGTACTCCCTGCGGGATTGTTAAAAAGTGAACCAATTCACTATCGAGTAGCTCTCCTAAATATCACCCCAGCTGGTTATCCCCATGTTTTATGAAAAAAACGCAGGGATATTGTAATCTGGTCTGTCTGTCCGTCACGCAATCTCCAGAAATACATTGGGCAGAAAACGGTTGGGCAGAAATTCACCAAACCTGGTAGTTATGATCAGCCACATGGCTCGAAGGTGCAAGGGCGCCCCCTTCGTATTTCTGCACAACCATTTAGGAGGAGATAGCGTGACGGATGGATGGACGGACAGACAGACGGAACCGATTGCAATAACGGTCACTTCTTCTTCTTCGATTGACATCTTATGACAGACAGTCACTTAAAAAAAAAATGGGGATAACAAATCACGAGAGAGTGGTTTGAATCCAATTTGCTTCCACAACATGCATCTCCACAAGTCATCTGATGTCAATTAAGTAACAAAAGAGCAAAACAATCATACAAATAATAAAAACAAGATAATCACTGCAGAATTTCATTAAAATATTGTTATGTTTGTGGGGGTAGGCAGGAAATACCTTAGGTGAAGGAAGTAGGAATGTGTAGGTTTTAGTACAGAGCTATAGACCATGTGACACGAAAAGGAAGAAGCCCATCTCGATGTACATAAGCAGGGTAAATGTTCAGGCTAAGAGTGTTCAACGAAAATGTTCAGGTTAAGTCTTCGCACTTTGCACGTGTTATCTAGATAGGGCTTAAGAATAATTCCCATCATGTATTGCCTCCCTGTGATTTTTTCATTCGTTTTATTCCAACAAAAAGGGCCGCCATTACAACAACCATGATCGCCGACAGAAATCCGAACATTTCCCGATCGGCAAAGGAACCCCGCCCAGCCGAACATTCACGAAAGGCGGCTAGGCTCTGCCTCGAGGACCGGAATTGACAGGCCACGCCCTGAAGAACGATTGGTTGGGACGATTCAACAGCGCTGGGCGATTGCTCAAAAGGATGACGTCATTGGGACACTCCGAGAAAAAGAAAAAGGAGACAACATTTTCTCTCTTTTTTTGTGCTGGCTTTCAAAGAGAACGGCTGTGTTTGCCTTTTGCTCTTGTCCTGGTCTTGATAGCGGCGGTCGCTTGGTTGTTTTGCGTGGGAGGACGACGGGCGCTCATCTGTGTGTGCCGGAGAGATCATCGGAGCCTTGTTAGCGAAGGAGGGCCACCTGCACGGATTACCTCACGGTTGGGGTGCGACGAAAAAGTATCTCCGCACCATTGTTGGAGTGGGACCCACGCGCGGCTTCGGCCACTTTGGAACTGCCGACTCAATCGACGCCCTCGCTGGAACAGTAAAGCTGAGTTCGGCTGATTATAAAAGGAACATTATTTTATTTTCTTTTATCATTCCCCTGTCTGTATATGAGTCGTAGTGGAAGATCCTCAACCAAGAAATTTTAGTTTACCTCATCTTTCATTGTCTTTTACATTCCTGTGAATACATTTATACTTGTTGAATTTTACTTTTCTGTCCTGTCTAGTTTCTTTGATCTGTGGGTTCGGATTAACCCCGTGTCAGCCGTCCGATCAGGTAAGGCTTCGGGCTTTGCCGCGCGTACGGAAAGATAATCCCGCCAAGGTTTGAAGTACGCCTCGGAGTTAAAGCTCTTTTCGGTCATCCATCACCCAGGGGTCTTAACCCCGGGGATGCGACATGTTTTTGAGATTAATTTGATGTAATGAAAACAAGACCAAAACTCTAACAGCGGTGGAGCCGGGCTTGTAAAATATTATAAACCACAAACACACATGATTAGCTTTTAAAACAGTCGCTAATGCTGTTTATAACATTAAAGTAAGAAATTTGGAGGAATCCGGACATCCATAAAGCAAGAATTACTTCCAGAACTGAGCGAAGATCTACTGTTATCTATATACCCCACAAGGGTTGGAGGTGTGCTCATTTACCAAGCAGTTAGCTAGCGCTTGCCAAGCCAGCCGTTCCTTAACGATTTTGAATGGAGTGCTTGCTCGAATGCTTTAACCACTTGGCGATCTCTCCACAAGAAACTTGGTAAATGAACACACACCCAATGTTCTTGAGACCCGACCATAGAGAGACTGTAATCTACATACCCCAAGGAGGAATGACCTTTCCTGCCGCTCTCGAAGTGAGCGGGTGTTTACGCCGTAACAACATCATATACGTAATGACTAGACTACGGATTTTTATGTTAAGAAAATAGGCCTTTTATGTTTTGAAAAGCGGCATTTTTTTTTTTTAATGTGAAAAAATCCCGAAATATTTTTTTCCCCCGTTTTATTCATTTTTTATTATTACCAAGTTTTTCAGAAATCAGTCAAAAAAAGAACAAAAAATGGTAAGCTTTTTCCTGCACAACATTAAGCACTCTGGGCTAGTAAACAGGTAAAAAATGACGTTCAGGTACCTTTATTGCAACCGCATTGTTTGATAAGTAGAGGACTAGAAGAAATTGACAAGACCCTTTTAGGAACGGTTAAAGTAGGTGTTTGAAATCATTATCTTGGTAATGTTCTCCTTGGTGAGGCGGTGTCGGCGGTCGGTGAGGACGTTTCTGTAGATGGAGAAGGACCTTTCCACGTCGACGCTGACGATGGGGCAGTACCTCAAGAGGGGGATGTCACCAAGCTTGACTCCAGCCGGCACACCAACCTCAGATCCGTGCTGATCTCCATCCAGGATCAAAGCCACTGTCCTCAGCACACCAATGTCGGGATTGCGCTGCAGCACCGCCTTGAACTTGGTGAGCAGGATCTCCTTACGGCAGCCTCGGATCTTTTCGAGCTCCTCCTTGGCCTGATCAAGGAGCTGGAAGGCCTTGGCCAGCTCCATGCCGGCCTCCTCCAGCTGCTTAAGGATCTTCGGGATGAACGACACGTGGGCATTTAAGAAGACCAAACTGAGCTTGATGTCCGCCTTTCCGAACAGGTCCTTGGCACTCCGGATTGCCATCGCGTCGTCATCGTTCAGCTGGTCCACAATGTCCTTGACGGCCTCGAAGTGCTCGGCGTAAAACACCGCGGCGTCGATCCACGTCCCCCACCGAGTCAGAATGGGCTCCGGGGGGAGAGAAAGATTGGGCTGCTGCTCCTTCCAAAAGACAACACGCGACGGGGCTTTGACGAACACCTTCTTCGTCGTGGCAATCAGGTCGTTGACGTCCTTGAACATTTCTCGGACTGTCTCGCAGACACGGTGGAGCGCGTGGGCAACGCAAGTCACATGCAGCAAGTCCGAGAAGAGTTCCTTCAGGGCATGGCCGGCCTTGATCATATAGGCCGCGGCGTCGCTGACGAGGACCTTGAGGCACTCCGGCTTGAAATCAGGCCAAAGATAGCGCAGCGTGTCATTGACTGCACGCACGATCTCCCCGGAGTTGGTCTTCTCCAGAAACATGCACTGGACGAGGTGGGGACGAAAGTACCCCTCCTTGGACAAGCGTCCCGCGATGATGTTGGCCACATATCGACCTGCCGAATCGGTCGTCTCGTCATCGGACAGCCAGATGGGCTGCTGTCCGAGGTCGGCACGGATCCCCGCCAAGGCCTCGTCGTAGCACTTGTCGAGGTAGTGCTTTCGAATCCAGCTTTCATCGGGGATCTGGAGAGTGATGTGCTTCTCCAGGAACGACCGGAGGGCAGGGTTTTCCAATTTCGACCATGGGATGCCAGCGGCCAGCATGGCCTGGCACAGCTCCTGAGCCACGACGTCGCACTTGTGCCTCTTTCCGCCACCAAAGTCCTCCATGGTGGCTTGCGTGACCGTCCTCTTCTTCTTCAAGGCCAAGTTGCTCTTGTGGCGGTCTCCTCGGACATGTTGGGCCAGCTCAGACTTCTGCTTCGCCCGGAAAGTCTTTTCACAAGCTCGACAGAAAGCCGTGTCACTCGACACGTACTTGAAGGTGGTCCCATCGCCGCCAGCGTTGAATTCCTTCAGCCACTTGTCACGAAGAGCAGCACTCATCTTGATAGGAGACTTGTTCACACTTTGTGTACACTCTCTCACTGTAGTACACCGCCTCACTGCTGTACACGCTGGGGACGCAATGCACGCAAGTGGACGCAACGTTTTGTTTTTGAGATTGATCGCAGTTAAAAATTTCGATCGCAGTTATAAATTTCGATCGCAGTTTAAAATTTCGAAAAATTCCCTAATTCTTTTTAGCGTTGCCAGACATTTTCGACCAAAAAGGGCATTTTATTTTATTTTTCCCGAAAAAGGGCGAAATTCTTTTTCTCTCCGAAAATAGCAAAATAATTTTTTTGCGCGCAAAAAAGCCGTTTTATGTGAAAAAATATTTTTTATTTTTTCACATAAAAATCCGATGTGCAGTAATGACGTAGCATGATGGTCGGACACAAAACTTCCGCTACTTTTATATAATATATATATTTAACCTTCAGTACGTTTACAGTCACTACAAAGGGATTAGTGTTACGATTATATTTACTATAATAATAACGTTACATTATTATTACGAAAATTATATTATTTTTTAAAAACCGAGGTCAATTCCTTACTTCCGTGGTTATACCGCTTTAATCCATCAACTTTCCATTCACGACATTGGGAGTAAAGTGTTATGGTTATATTTACGATAATATTATTATTATTATGAAAATAATACTACTGAAACGATACCACTGTATTAGGAAACCTGGGTTTAATTTGTCTGAAGCGGAAGGTGAGTCATAACGCCTAAGGCCTATACCTACCGTATTGTTGGAAGAGCCGTAACGCCGATGCTTTCGATATTTCATTATCATTTTAACAATCGGTTTGTTTGTGTTTCACACTGAATGAAAAACGTGAAGGCAGAGCATAGCGATTGTGATATATGACAGGTTCGACGATATGTTAGACATGAACGGCATATGAATCAAAATGGCGGTGCGTGGAGAGTCAGATGCAGCACCGCCGTAATGAAATCAGACGTAATCACATCACCCTGTCATGTGACCAGATTCTCACCTCTGATTTGTATACGTTTGAGGGGACATACATACATACATACATACATACACTGTTCTAGACGGCTCTGCCCGATGGGTAAAAACCTGAAAAGTTGGAATTTATATATATTAACTGCTTGCTAAAATTTTATAAAAATTAATCTCAAAGACTATCCATGTCAACAAAAGTGCAGTTATAGTAAGTGGAATACATTGCAAATAATGCACAAAATAAGAAAAATGAAACTACAGCTGCTGCTGCCCTCCAATGTCACCACAATCATCTCAGGTATCTCATGAAACCAAGTCAGCACTGACATCACAAAGCTCACCAGGCTAAACAGATCCAGCAAGCGGGGTATCAGAAGTAGTGAATGAAAACCGCAGACAGGCATTCACTCACCACAGGCAGGTTGGTGGTCTTTCCGTCTTCTACAGACTCCTCTCTGGCCTTGCCCCCCCAGCTCTCTCTGGGCTCTGTCCCGCAAATATTCCTACAGGTCGCACAAGATCTGCCTGCAACCCTCTTATGGTTAAACTGCCAAAATCAAGACTCTGCTCACCTTCACTCCTTCATTCCTCTTTTCTCCCACCTCTGGAACAAACTCCCTCACTCTCTTCAATCCTACTCCACCCTCCAGGTCTTTAAAACAGCTGTTCACCACCATCTCTTATCTTCCCCCATCCAAAACCTTGATCTTTTCTATCCCCGCTAATTTCACCCCAATTCCACTTTTTTGAAATACCAACTTCTGTCCTGGAAGTCCTTGGTGTCCTTGTGCTTTATACTTCTCCCACCCCCCCCCCCCCCCACCCTTCCCACGCCTCCTCCCCCCAAGCCCTCTCACTCCCACACATCTCCCTGCTCTTAAATGTTGTGTGCTCTCAAGTGTTTGTGTGCTTCCCCTTCTCTTGTCTTCCGCTCCCTCTTTTTATATATTTTGTTTGTCTGGTTGATTTGTTTGTGAAGCAAATGTCAGCTCTTTCACGAGCCTCGATTCAGTATACAAAAAAAAAAAAAAAAAAAAAAAACCCAGAGAGAAAATTTATATGTGCTGCCGGCGTTCCAAAAAAACAAACCAAACAGCTGGGTAAAGCAGTCAACACTAATCTGGCTATGCATTGGCAAACAAGCTTCCGTAGTGCCCAAACAAATACCTACGGGCTGGAAGGGGCAACCATGGTCACAGCATTACTAAAAGTGCCGGTGATGAACCAAAACATACCAACGACATTAACAAGGAGCCAACATTTGACTGCTAAAGGGAAATAAGCATATAGCTGGAGGAAAGCAGGTAACGGCAGGCCCGCACTACACTCGTACGGAAGACATTTTGATGCGATGCCAAAAAGTCATGCAATGGTTTCACTGAATAAAGGAGCAACACTTGAAATAAATTACTCAATCCCTTGCGAACTTTCAATGCAGCAACAAGTGAACATTTAGGTCGTGGGGCATGGCACATCATGAAGGATGTCCACAAAACTCACATGAGCGGACGTCGGCTTTTGTTCCCCAAGTAGCCCTCACTGCCTCTCGAGGCAATGTTTAGTTTCGCATCCACAGTAAACAAAAAAAATTCCCAGTATTTCACGTCGAGTCTGTACTGATATATAATACCGATTCAATCATGAGATAATTGAATGAGAAATAAGTTAAAGCAAATACAAAAAATGGCATTCTAATTGACAACAGTTCATTTGCATTTCACTATTCCATGCAACAATGCGGCTCGGAGGATGTTAAATGGCGGAAATGCCATGCAAAATTGAGACACGTCGTGGGAGTGAAAGCTATAAAGGAAATACTTTTCAGGGTTCATCGGCAAACAATGCACCGGTGCATAATTAATGTCCCTCAAAATTTCCGTTAAGACAGCAGGATACAATTATACGTGCAAGGAATGCATTTGCAAAGCAACAGTAGCATTAAATAATACCGAAAAATAAAGAAGAAGACGTCATGCGTAGCACGATACTTGCAAAATCCGCCCTCCCCCACTCCCCCAAAAGTTTTCCATTGATACAGCAAATTGTCCATTTCATGAAGATTAAAATTTACAATCTTGATCAAAGCTCGGGTCAACAGGATGAAAAGTGATGATATTTCAGATGAAAAATGAGGATTTTAGAAATTTGGCCTGTGTTGACCTTTTGGCCTGCCTATGTTAACCTTTTGGCCTATGTTCACCTAAAATATAATTTGTGGTTGAATTCAGTGACCAGATATGCAAGTCCTCTTCAAATTTCAAGTCAATCAGATGAAAATTGAGGATTTTAGAAATGTGGCCCATGTTGACCTTTTGGCCTATGTTGACCTCAAATATACTTGGTGGTTGAATTCAGTGACCAGATATGCAAGTCCTCTCCAAATTTCAAGTCAATTGGATGAAAAATGAGGATTTTAGAAATTTGGCCTATGTTGACCTTTTGGCCTATGTTCACCTAAAATATAATTTGTGGTTGAATTCAGTGACCAGATATGCAAGTCCTCTCCAAATTTCAAGTCAATTGGATGAAAAATGAGGATTTTAGAAATTTGGCCTATGTTGACCTTTTGGCCTATGTTCACCTAAAATATAATTTGTGGTTGAATTCAGTGACCAGATATGCAAGTCCTCTTCAAATTTCAAGTCAATTGGATGAAAATTGAGGATTTTAGAAATGTGGCCCATGTTGACCTTTTGGCCTATGTTGACCTCAAATATACTTGGTGGTTGAATTCAGTGACCAGATATGCAAGTCCTCTTCAAATTTCAAGTCAATTGGATGAAAATTGAGGATTTTAGAAATTTGGCTTATGTTGACCTTTTGGCCTATGTTGACCTCAAGAATACTTGGTGGTTGAATTCAGTGACCAGATATGCAAGTCCTCTTCAAATTTCAAGTCAATTGGATGAAAATTGAGGATTTTTAGAAATTTAGCAAATTTGGTGACCTTTGGCCTATGTTGACCTTTTGACCTAAAAAACAATAGGCTTCTTGCTTTTGACCAACTCTACCATTTGGTGAAGTTTCGTGAAGATCGGTTGAAAAATGTGACCTGTAGGCCGGTGACAAACAAACAAAGACAGACAGACAGACAAACAAAGACAGACAGACAGACAGAACCACAAACACAACCGACCAATATACTTGAAAAATCTTCGATTTTGCAAGTAACAAACACATCAAAACTATTCGTTAACTTTCCCTTCAGATTTTTTCCCAGACGATTTACCATACCAGAATCAAAGACTTTGTAAATTCCAAACAAAATAAAACACTGCAACAGAATTGAGCACAAAAACAATTTGTTGTTGTTGTTGTTGGAAATTGTTTAAGGAGAGTAAATGGGTAACCGGGAGAAAAATAACTCGATAAAATTAATTTGTAATCGGAGGTCATGAAAACTCTGATTTTGATCAGCTGATAATTACATAACAGTCCTGACATCAGCAGAAGATTGAAGAGCAATTTCACAAAGGTCTTGGAAACGGTGAACAAAAGGAATTCACCTCCAGTTAATTGGACAATACATTTTAAAACCTTGATTTTAATTCACAATGATGTTTCCAATAATATTTTCTTTGCCCTTTGGTTCCATCATAAACACTATTAACCACACAAAGTCGGCCCAATGACAAAATAAAACTAAATAAATTCGCTGCAGCAGAAATAGAATTAATCTCCAAAAAAGGACAATTCCAGAAAACTCGATTGTTAAAATAGATTTCATGGGATAATCTCGTTGGAATTTTTTCCCCCATTGAATTGAGGGTGACTTGGCACTGCATCAAGATTGGCGACAATGCAGGTGGGGTTGGGGGAAAGGAACAAGTGCAGAAAATGGTGTTCCTACTCCACATGAAAAGTACTCAAGATAAGTGATGTCGCAATGCTTTGGCATAATAAATCGTGAGAGTAAAGGAAAGGGCAATTACTAACAGGATGCCTGCTCCATCAGAGTCAAATTCCAAAAGCATTACAATAAATCGAGTCCTCATAGTCCAAGGACGCAGCATCATTGTAACCTCACTATGCGTACGTTTGGTTCTATCAGAGATGAAGACGAGGTGTGCTTCATGCTAATGATCATCATAAAGCATTTGCTCATCCTTTCTCCAGATGCAAACAGACACACAAATCTGTGCGTTTGACATCCCTCTCAATGCTTCGTTCAGAATTGTGCATGAAAGCATCTCGACATTTGATTAATCCCCTATGATCCCCCAAACACACCCAAACCAAATGTGTTGGCTATTCAGACACAACATACACTCAAATAAGAAATGCTGAATAACCAAAAATAAGCTTTTAAAAGGATCATCTGCACATTACATAACTGTATTTCCCATGTGCACGCACATGCATTCACATGTTGTCAGAAGTAAATACATTGTGTAGATGACATAATTTGTGGATCTGATAAATTGTCAGTAACCATTTTGTAAAACTGAATGTGCAGCAACTAAATGAAGATGTCCAAATGTCACACACGTCCATGCCCGTGGGATTCCCACGGGTGACCCCACTGAATGAATGATCGTTGTAAGGCTATTTTCCCTGCTAGAGCGGGGCTTAGCCTTGCGGGCCCCATGACAATCATGGTTCCCTGTTTGAGGCAATGTTTTTATGGCCGGATGCCCTTCCTGACGCCAACCCTTGGTCATGCTCTTACGATGCGCAGGGATACGGTGTACCTATTCTAAATCGGGATACACACCGGGATCATTCATCCCAGCAAGCTGGTACTCAATTTGCCGACCTCGGAAGGATGACAGGCTGAGTCAACCCCCCTGGCGGTAATTCAGCGATCGACCGGGATTCGAACCCAGGATCCTAAGATCCCAAGCCGGCACCCTAACCGCTAAGCCAACACCAGGCTAGTATTACTGTACTATAATTATTATTATATAATATAACTTATATATATATACTTATATATATACTATACTGTATATATTATACTATATATACTATAAACTATATATACTATATATATACACTATATATATACTATACTATATATATTATACTATATATATTGTTGCGGATATGAGGATTGTGTTTTTTTTAATTGTGTGTATTATTATTATTGCTTTATTCTGAGCCTCCTTGCTCCAGTGTGTAAAGGTCAAAGGGCGTCCCATAATTAGTCCATAAAGCAAACACGTCAGCCAATCATAGAATACCCCTGTTCGATAGCTTATATCTTATTATGTGTTTTAGAGTAAGGCCTTGTCTTCCATTAGAATGACACTCCATTGCACCGAATCAATAGAGAATAGCTCCCCTTCAATAATTCCATTTCCCAGCCAAACTCTCCATCTGTGGGTAAAGCAGTTCACAAGCATGGGGTGCATGCCCTCTCAATTCACTGCTATAGTGAAAATGTGCTCCGTGCTCTGTTTGAACAGGAGGGGCGGGGTCGCCAGGGAGAGGCAAGCCCAGGGCGCGCCAAGAAGGGCGGGGCTGTGCAGCCCCATGCCCAAATAAGGAGACAAGCCCGTGGGATTACCATACAAGGTCACGAAACAGAACGCGGGGGAGAGGGCGGTACCGAAACCGTGGAGGGCGTGTCAGTCCCGCGCTAAAAGGAGAAGTGAAAGAAAGGGCGAGAGAGACCCGCGCTAACGGTATGCGAGAAGGGTGCGAAGATCGCAGATGAGCTGGAGAGAAGTGAGAGGAAGGGAATACGAAGAGGGTTGCAAAAAGGCTGAGCTGAGCTGAGAGACCCGCACTGGAAGGGAAGTGAGAGGAAGAAAAATACGAGCTGAGCTGCGTGGAGAGGGACACGACAAAAGAAAGGGTCCAAGAGAAAGCCGAGGAGCTTTTACGAAACAAGCTACACGAGAGATACAACAGAGGAGTGCAGCCCCGTTTCAACCAGCCACGTGAAGCCCCGACTGTGTGCGCTGTAAAGCGGATTACAAGGAGCTGCCGGCTCCCCGCTTCCCGCCCGGAGTGGACCTGCTTGCTGTGCCCGGTGATCCCACCTGCTCATCCTTTCCAGCCATTCCTGCCTGCAAGTTCCCCATTTTGCCTACGTGAGTTTGTTTTGTTCGTGCTGTCCTGGGTAGTAACTAAGTCTGTATAAGCTAGTAATTTTCACTGTTTCACCTGCGTCTCATGTCCCCTGTAAATAAACGTGACTGCTCTTTTTGCTTATGTGTGTAAATAATAATAAACCCCGTTACTCTTCTGTACGTCTTCTTCTTCTTCTTCCTCTTTGCATTCGTCGTCTTAGTCTTTTCCCGATTGAGTAGCTGTGGCACGATACGGCCAACGTCTGGGTGAATCGGGTTTAGTCGGGGAACAACTGTTCGGTCGCGGAGCCTCCGCTCGGCAAATATAACATCCTTAACCGCGTACCGTAACAATATTATACTATATATACTATAATATATATATATACTATATACTATATACTATATATACACTATATATATATATACTTATATTATATATATACTTATATATAATTATAATATATTATTAATAATATAAATTATAATATTATATGTTATTATTAACTATAATTAATTATATAATATAACTGTAATTATTACCACTAGTATCACTATATTACTTGAATGAAAACTGAAAAGAAAGCGCAATGGTAGACATTTGCAAACATATGGGTTTGAGGTGTATTGCGACAAGGTAACTCCAAGCAAGAGTTGAAGGTAATTGGCTAATAAATAAAGGAATTATGTGAAATTTTAATGAGAAAAAAAGACAGAAATAAAATAAAATAAAACTAGACATCATTCAACGTCGAGGCCGCCCACACAAAGTCTTTGCTCTCTCCAACTTTGGCTTAAAACCTAGAGGCCATTTGACCTCAATATCTAATCTGTACATATGTGTCATGGTGCATCTACTTAGTTTAGTTAGAATCCCATACTCAATTGTATCACATTAACAGGAGTTTTCATGGGACCTCTGATACTGACCTTCATAGAAACAAATTCATAGTTCATAGTCACAAATAATCGGATGGATGTACTGACAGAGGTTTATAAATACTTGTACAAAGTTTGATTTAAACCCCTTCAGCCGTTCTCAAGTATCACATTTTTATCTGACATGACCTCTGACCTCTTGATGCCAAAATATAATCGGTTCATCTTTGCATCAGAATATATACTTATAACAAGTTTGGTCAAAATCCCATCAATGGTTCACAAGTTATAATGGGACCTCTGGCCTTTGGCCTTTTGACCCCATAATATAATCAGTTTATCTTTACATCATTATATATACTTGTACCAAGTTTGACTTGGATCCCTTCAGCCATTCTTAAGTTATCGCGGTAACGAAAACCTATCACAGATGCATGGACAACCCAAAAACATAATGCCTCTGCGACGAAGTCAAAAGGAGAAGGAAAACAAAGAAAAGGAAGAATGAAAGTAAAACTAGAGCATAGTTGATGACACGCCACCAAAACCCCCCACTCTTCCCACCGAAAGAAAGTTGAAAGATGGCAAAAACTTCCCAATATCAAATTTTGAGTTACATTTTGTTTTCCATTTTGACCAATGTCACCCTAACTCCCAACCCACTAGGGCACAAACCGGGAGTCAAATCCAAAAAATCGTCACATATTTTTTGCGTCCCCTTGAAGTTGATGGCATACACAAACTTTCATTTTTAAATCTTTAACAATGTGCCCTTGATTGCATTTTTTGACATCTGACCTCTTGACTCCGCCCCATGGGGTGGTGTCAAAAATGATACTGCTCTTGTACCTTCGTGCCATGTGGTGATCATAACTACCATGTTTGGTGAAATTCTGCCAAACCATTTAGGACAAGATAGTGTGATGGACAAACAGAACCGATTACAATTTCCCCCAGTTTTTTCAAAAAGCGCGGGGATAAAAATCCATCTTCTCTCCATACAAGTAGGTGAGACGACAGTAAAAATTACACCCGTGCCCAAAGAAAATGGTTCAGCTTGGGATTCTGAATTTTAAATCGGCGAAGCCTATAAATTATCTAAACCCATTTGAATTACCCTTAAGGCCTCATCAGAATTACCCTTTAGAACGCATTAGAATTACACTTCAGAACCCTTTGGAATTAAACACTAGGGGTTAGAAAAATTCTTCATCATTTTTGACGGATGGAAGAATATAGTCAAATATTTGAGAGGCTTTATCGCTTAAAAATGAATTCATTTAAATTACTTCATTATCCTGGATGCAAACACAAGAGCTTTCAAAAACATTTTTTAATTCACCAACCTGCTTTAAAATAAACGTTTCTAAATTACACTCGCACTAGGTGAAAAAATCCCAATTTATTACATGATCCATGTTGTTTTCACGAGGATCCATGATTCACGTATTACATGATCCTGTTTCTGCATCTAAAGGCAGCTTCTCAATTCCCATTTTAGTTGCAATCAAATTTGAGCTGCAAATAAAAGCACTGTTGAGTTTGAGTAGGCTTTCACCATGGCTAGCCTGCATGGATCCTAGTGATAATCCCAAACCATAACATTGCTAATTAGGCTGTCGTAGGCGGTGTTCTCTCACACCTGATGCTGCAAAAAACTGCTGAGAGCAGGCTTGCAGGCCAGCTCTAGATCTGCCCACAGACAAACCCTGCTCAGCCATGTAGGAGGAAGAAAAGAGTCAGAAACCAAGGCTGGCACAAACGTGGAGGCTGCAGTAAGAAACAACAAGCGTTACGCCTAGGTCCCCCGTCGGGGCAGTGATGAGTTGACAAAGTGGAAGACGCAGAAAACATGCTAAGATATGATATTTCGCTCACAAGGTTCAGACATACATGGAGGCGGCCATCTTGGATTTTGACGCGGCGACCCAATTTTCAATACCCTTCTTCCTTCTGCCTAGATACACCCACACACCAGATTAGAAGTTGGTACTTCGCTTATTTTTCAAGATATTTCGCTCACAAGGTTCAGACATATATATGGTGGCGGCCATCTTGGATTTTGACGTGGCGACCCAATTTTCAATAGCGTTCTTCCTTATGCCGAGATACACCCACACACCAAAGTAGAAGTTGGTACTTCGCTTATTTTTCAAGATATTCATCTCACAAGGTTCAGACATACATGGCGGCGGCCATCTTGGATTTTGACGTGGCGACCCAATTTTCAACAGCGTTCTTCCCTGTGCTTAGATACACCCACACACCAGATTAGAAGTTGGTACTTCGCTTATTTTTCAAGATATTCAGCTCACAAAGTTCAGACATACATGGCATAAGACATACATGGCGGCGGCCATCTTGGATTTTGACGTGGGTTGCACCCACACACCAAATTCGAAGGCTGTCCTTCCCTTGCGCACGCATGCACGCACGTACGGACGGACGGACCGACGGACACACAGACGAAGGGGAAAACCATAGTCCCCCTTTCGCTTCGCGGTGCGACGGGGGACAAAAATGGTGAACAACCTTACAATGTCTTATGACAGCACAGCCCTTTGGGTGCAAATACTAATGTTAAAATGGTGGCTAAATTATCAAGTGCTTCGACCCATTATCATTTATCATGCCCTCCCCCAATCATTTTGACACCTGTGTCCCTAAGTTTCCACTCCTTGGGGCATAATCCTGGGATTAAATAATAATAATAAAATCATTGCATATTGTTAGGAATTTTGGGGTCGTGACATATATAGAGTTAGGTAGATCTGTGTAGGTATCATGCTCCGGTTGTCGTGAAAGAGAACCCCACATGTAATAAGTTCTGTTTAGGCGGTTTGTTCGGATTAAGTGTTTATTCATCCCCATCACAAGGGGGCGGGGCTTGTTAACTCTATAAGGGGATGAGGGCAAAATTCCCTTGTACGTCGTTCCCTCTGTGATCATTCCAATGTCCCGTATGGCAACGCACATAGACACGTAGATTAGGAATCCATCCCCATTAGCACACACACTAATAAAATTCCCCTGTCACAATAAAACTTACTGAAAGAACAGTCAGGAAGCACCCGCACATTGCGCCAGCATGGTAATGGAACATCGAGCAAGCCAGGCAATAGACAACCACCAATAGGGAGACGAGGCAGGATGAGGCTCGTGGTTGGTCAAGGTAGGGGCAAGAAGCTGGCCACTGATTGGTAGAAGGAAGACACCACAGGACGAGGACCGCCGATTGGCGGAGTGGGAGAGAACTGGTGATTGGCCAGGGAGGGGCAAGAAGCTTCCCTCGGATTGGAGGAGAGCGCGAGGTGCTCGGCCAATGGTGGGGGACTGACGGGGGAGGAACATTCGGGTGGTCAAGAGGCGACACGCTGATTGAAGGAGAAGGGCCGGTGACGCCAGACGACGAGCGACAAAACGAACCGCGAGCCGACATCTTTTTCTTCTCGTTCTGGATGCCATAGCGGATGGTCGTGGACTGACATTTTCTCTCCCATTTTCTTCTCCTCGTTTTTGGATCCCTTCATGCCCGGACCTCCCCCCTCTGCTGCCTCTGCTGCCTCGTGATTCTTCTCCCTCGATCTCTTGCTCCTTTCGCCACCTTTGCTCTTTGACCATGGACCCTTGCTTGTTGGGCGCCGATGGACGGTGGAGAGACGTTGGAGCGCTGACGATCCTCTATCCCTGCGTTCATGCACGGGACCTCGCAAGCGATCACGAGGGGACGTGAGGCCTGCCACAGCAGCATACGCTGGCCTAGCGGCGCGCGGGCGGGGGCGCATCGAGGCCTGCTTCGCGCCAACGACCAGGCAGTTCCCGCCAACACCAGAGCCGCGTCCGGACAGCATGCTCGAGTTTGGCGACGTTGAAGAGGACACACTGCAGACAGAGATAAGCCCCGTACAAACAAACACAACGGTTCCTTTCATTTATATTCTCCTGTCTGTTAAACATCTGGTGTTGCAGCGCTCATTCGGGGATTTTAGTTACCGGCGCGTTCATTGTTCTCGGGGTCCGGCAATACAGCAGTGTTTATTTTTGCACATAAAATACGTTTTCGTGTGAATTAATTTGCAGGGTTGAAGACTGCTCGGATCGCGTCAGGTAAAAGCTCCCGCTTCTTCTTCTTCTCTTTTCCGCCCAAGCTTGTATCGTGAGTCCGTATTTGATCGTCGCCTCAAATTAATGCTCGATTGCTATCCGTGATTTCCCGGTCTTCACAGAGGGGAATTACATGACAATATTTCATGTTTCCCTCAATGTTGATTGCATCTATAAAGATTCTTTTTAAAATGTTTTAAAATGTGCCTGTAATTAATTGCATTTGTTAGTAGTTGATATTGTGACCACGTAATTAATTGCATTTGTTGGTAGTTCATCTTTTGACCAAGCCTCAAGTTTGGTGAATTTCTGCACATCCGTTTGAGGAGATAGTGTGACGGACGGACAGGTAGACGAAAGGACAGACAGATGGAGCCGATTGCAATGCCCCGTTTTTTTCAGAAAGAGTGAGGACAACAATAACAACAACAACAATACAAAATCACAAAGAAAACATGTTGCATTTTTCTTTTTTTAAATAAATGGTGTTGATGTGGTGCAGGCATGATGGGCCAATTGCCCTCCTCCTGCATTTAAGTTTATTGTGTATCCTTGTATAACAACAGTCATTTTGAATTACAGCCATTGAAGAAAAAAATAAGCAAATTTTGTCGTACAATATTTTGTTATGAAGCAATATCTTGAAAGTAGTTTTAGTATCGCTGGTGGAATTGAAGCGGCAAAGATTTCCAATAACGCAATTAAAATTGATGACGGATATACATAAGCAAGTTTTACACTGAAATGGGCGAAAAGACGTTTTTAAGATTACCTCGATAGAAAATGATCAGAATATCAAAGTGAATATTTTTAGTGCTTGGCTTGAAAAATCGATTATAATTTTTAATGAAGTTGAAAAAAGGACATTCCTCCAAATTAGCACTTCACTCCCACACAAATGCGGTTCACATTTTAATCTGATGTTCTTTATGTGCAACAGGAGATGTATGAAAGCTAATTGAAACTGGATGGTATCCATAGAAAACTTACCCTGCACAGTCAACTTGGTGCGAGCAAACTTTTCTGTTTTGAAGGGTTCTTTTTTTTTCTTCTTTTTTTTTGTATACATAATCGAGGCTCATGAAAGAGCTAACATTTATCACACAAACAAATCAAACAGACAAACAAACAAAGTATATAAAAAGGGGAGCGGTAGACAATATGGGGAGAGAAGGGGAAGCACATAAACACAACATTTGAGAGCAGGAACATCGGGAATGTGTGGGAGGGAGAGGGCTTGGGGGGAGGCGGCGTGGGAAGGGTGGGGGGGTGGGGGGGGGGGGGGATGGGGAAAGTATAAACACAAGGACACCAAGGACTTCCAGGAAAGAAGTTGGTATTTCAAAAAAAGTGGATTTGGGGTGAAATTAGCAGGGGTAGAAAAGACCAAGGTTTTGGATGGGGGAAGATAAGAGATGGTGGTGAACAGCTGTTTTAAAGACCTGGAGGGAGGAGTGGGATTGAAGAGAGTGAGGGAGTTTGTTCCAAAGGCGGGAAAAAAGAGGAATGAAGGAGTGAAGGTGAGCAGAGAGTCTTGATTTTGGAAGTTTAACCATAGGAGGGTTGCAGGCAGATCTTGTGCGACCTGCAGGATTATTTGGGGGACAGAGCCCAGAGAGAGTTGGAGGAGCAAGGCCAGAGAAGTCGGTAGAAGACAGAAAGATCACCAACCTGCCTGCGGTGAGTAAGTGAAAGGCCCTCGGAGGTAGCTTCATCACGGGAGATTCCAATGATTCTGAATGCTTTGGTTTCAACAGCATGAAGACGAGCTAGGTGTGAGGCAGGAGCACCAGCCCAGAGGGGAGAGCAGTATTCCATTGAGCTGCGGATGAAAGCCTTGTATGTGGTGAGGAGCTCAGGTGTGCCAAGGAAGGAATTCACACGACGGAGGATGCCCAGTCGGCGACTGGCTTTGGAGGCCAGATTTGAAATGTGGTTTTCCCAGGAAAGATAATGGCAGATAGTGAGACCCAAAAGCTTGAGTGACAGAACTTCTTGGAGAGGATTATTCAGAAAGTGGATGGGAGGGTTGTCCAGTCGGTCTTTTCAGAGAGACATCGTAAGAGTGTGAGATTTGTCAGGATTGAAAGACATGTTCCACTTGTTTGCCCAGTCTGTGATTTTGTCCAGGTCTGCAGAGAGTGAGGAGGCTGCAGACTGCCGATCTGAGGGATGAGGAATGGAGCGGCAGAGAGTGGAGTCATCAGCAAAGAGATAGAGAGGATTTTCAAGAGAGTCGGAGAGATCATTGATGAAGAGCAGAAAAAGCACAGGGCCCAGAACACTGCCTTGGGGAACTCCAGCCTGAACAGGAAGAGGGGATGAGAGAAACCCATTCAGGGCCACACGTTGACTACGACTAGAGAGGAGGTCCGCCAGCCATGCGTGGAGATTTCCATGGATACCAAAAGAGGAGAGTTTGGTGAGCAGAGCGGGGTGCCAGACCGTATCGAAGGCACGTGATATGTCGAGGGAGACAGCTCTAATTTCCTGTTTGGCATTGAGGACCTCCATCCAATGTTTGGACAGCAGAAGCAGCATGCCCAGAGTGGAGTGACCTGGTCTGAAACCAAATTTATGATCAGAGATCAAGCCATTGGAGAAGAGGAAAGATTTCATAACCGAAGCAATGATGGATTCCATGACTTTGCTGATAATTGGGAGAAGGCTGATTGGTCTGTAGTTGCTAGGATCTGTTTTTGCACATTTTTTGTGTAAAGCGGTGATGTTGGCTGATTTCCAAAAATCCAATATAGCTGATCCAATATAGCTGCCAGACCATGTGAGCGATGACATCATACATTTATATTCTCTGATATAATTGTTGTGTGGATCACGCTTAACAAATTTCAAACTCATCAGACTAAGCGTTGTGCTTGTCAAATTATGACGTCATAACAAGGCACCAATGACATGATCGTCAACAACACTTATTCCACATGGGGAGCACTTGACAAATGAGTCATGTTTAAAAAAAATTTCCATTGAGAGGTGTCGAAGATATAGAGGTGTTACCTTTTTCCAAGATGGTATCTGTACCACGTGACCTGTGACGTCATAATTGTTAATAAAAATTATTTTAAAGGCGGAGGCACTCCTATCGCAAAATTGTGTCCATCGGACCAACAGTTGCCGAGAAAATGAATTTTAAAAATGCAGACACGCACGCCACACGTACGCAAACAAATGCCTAACCCTGATTTTCGCTTCACCAGCGCAGGGTAATAAATTGAGGATATTACATACAATACACAAGTAGGGAGTATTATAGCAAAGCTGTTTTACCCTGGCAATGCTCGAGCAAATATCATAAATAATTAAATGTAAAAAAAGAATGCAAATCAAAAATACGCAGGTCAATGTGTAACACACATTTTGCAAATTCAATGTGGAATAAAATTTGTAACGAGGCAATGAAAGAGTAACAACTAACAGCTCTTCTTGCTAGACTTGTTAACCTGTCCAGTTGAGTTGACACAACACTGGGCACCCCGATGGAGTATACCGTACAAGCCAGATAACATCTCCGTGTGTGATGGATGAGTCATCGGATAGTGTGTTGGTGCATCCTGCACCATGCCTCCAGCTCTGCGGTGCAATCTGAAAATTTATTTATGGCTTTCCTAAGGACATCTCACACAATTAGCATTTCAATGGGGAGAGGTCAGGTGATATGGCAAGGCCAGAGCAGAAGAACAGTGACATTGGCCTGGACACGGAATCCGTCACAATACTGGCCGGATGGAGATTTCCTCTTGGTGAACGAATCCCAGGCAATATTACTGCAGTGTAAAAGGAAGCAAAATTGGCTGCAGAATGCTTCCCATGCAGAAGACGCACGTCACATGCTTTCACACGATATGCCGGTTTCAATATGCTGCATGGGGCTGCTAATGTTGCAATTTATTGACCACCTGAATGATCACGAGTCAGGTGTGTTCCAGATATGCATCACCCTCCCAACACATACATCTTGCAATTCCCTAAGTCGAGGTTGAACCTTGATCCATCGGTGGGTTTAGCATTGGTTTCCCCAGCGGACACCACCTGTGAGCAAAGCATGATGAGTGTCTGATATGCAGTGCTAAAGTAATGGTTGGTCTGTAGCCAAATTTTTTTTACAGCACACGAGGAGCTCAGTTTGTGAGGAAACGCAGGTGTCCTGCCTGAACCTATCTTATGCCTTTTATGCACGTTTATCGATTCACCCGGGTTTGCATCGAGTCCGGATAAGAAGCAGTTTGAGGCCTGTGTGTCCTGACTTGTAATCTTAAAACCCTGAGGCCGACGTCAGCTCACTGGTACAGATATCAATTTGTACTTTTGCTTGGATCAAAATAATTTAGAACAAAGACATATTTACCTTCACTGAGCTGGTATTTTCTCTATCCCGTTTTATGTACATCTACCTGGCTGTGCCATCGGATTGGCAAAACTCTGCTGAATGAAGATCCCATACCCAGCTCCGTCGCGTAATCGCTGTGTTCGATAATTTCTGGCATACAAACTGCATGTTGATACTGTGTTTGGTTAGAGCATTTGTTTACATGCAAAAGTAAAATAAATAAAGGAGATTCATCGGCGATTATGAGCATGCACTATCCCAAAACCAAGACATTTTTACGCAAATTTCAAATGCATGAAATGGACAACTTTATTCAATTGTCTGCTCACACAGACTTGAGAGGTATGCAGCAATCCCTTTTGGATATTTTGAGAAATGCAAATGCACCATTCATTGTCTTTTCGTAAATCGCAGGCAATTCACTTGGGCAGAAAAGATCATCCAACTCAGTGCTGATCATGGGGTGATATCGAGGTGGAGGAGAACAGAGGGTCCCATGCCGCGCACACTTCACTGCAAAGCAAATGCAAGATGATCCTTGAACGAGGGCCCAAAGACACTGACGAAAATTTCCAGACCTTCGCATGCATGAATTACTTCAGTATCTGGCCGGTTGAACAACTCGGACAAAGAATAATCGAAGACGTACAAGCTTGGCTAAACAACTGGCAGGTTAAGGTGCTAATGCACCACCAGCAACGCCATACCCACATGACATCAATATTCCAGTAGAGCTTCCACTCACTGGTTGAGGCAGATCAAGAAGAAGGGGAGGGGAAGAAGACGGGGAAAAGAGAAATTCCTCAGCAGACATGTAGGATTAACCAGGATAAGTTCACACAAGATGCACGATGTAAAGCCCCATTAGATCTAGCATCATCTCAGTTACATCTCAATCATCGGTGTGCATTCTCATCCAGCCCTTTGGCTCAGTGGCCGTATTGGCATGCCACATAAAACACAAGCACAAAGGGCCATTACTCGGTAATGCATTGTCACATGCTATCAAGTTGCACATTTTGCTTTGATGTGCATTAAGAGCACAAACCTCCTGCAATAAACATTTTAGACCCAGTAATGTTCCACAAGCAAATCCAAAAAACCCGCAGCTACTTCCATGCTCACAAGTCACGTAACTCCTTAAACAAAGACAGTAAAGAAGTACCTATTGTGGAAACTCGTGCAATGGAGATTTGTAAAACAAGACAGTATATGCCTTAAACTACTATGAGAGGCTGTTATCACTAAGATGGGTAATACAATGACATTTGTCTCGGACCTCTGGCATTCGGAGAAGCTTCATTCTGGCTTAACCTTGTCACAACACTGAGAAATTCCACCAAACTTGTTGTAGGAGGCAAGGTGTCTCACCCAAGTCCTTAAAAGATCAAATCTACTATTAGGGCAGCATATAGGCATAAAATAGGCATTTTAAAAATTATTATTACCTCCATCATCAAAAGTGCACGGAGGATATATTTTCACCAATGTCTGTGTGTCTGTCTGTTTGTCTATGAGCAGGATATCTCAAAAGTAATGGATGGATTCGGACAAAACTTTGTGGACAGGTTGAGCGTGGGAGAAGGACGAATTTCTTCGATTTTGGTGAAGATCCCAATCCGGATCCGGATACGAGAATTTTTCGAACTTAAAAAAGCGAGTCTTCACCTTTGAAAGATAGGGCCAAAAACGTATATAAAATGATGTTTCAAAATAGTGGATGGTTTGTGACAAGACTTGGTGGATGAGTTAGGTAGGTGACAAGAACAAGCTGATTAGATTTTGGTTCAGGTCCTCATCCAGATCTGGCCTATCAGTGGGATACAAAACGTACTGTTCAGCTTATCGGAGGTTTGCGCTCTACAGTGTGCTGCTCTAGTTAATAAATATCTGTAGTTCACGAGTCCAATCAAGAAGAAAAGCTGAGAATGCCAACCATAAGTTCCAATATAAATATATGGAAGGAACAACAAAATAAATTACAAATAATCGTGTTTGGCAATAACGATCAATATTTAATTACTCGACGGGTTGAGGTGGGGGTGGACTGCTGCTTTGAGAAGCATTACGGGTAAATAGTGAGCACAAGGAATGCAGCGGTTATAAGAGAAGACACACCATTAGCCACAGTCCCAGGAGGGTAAAATGAAAATACAGCGGAACAGCTTGCTGAAGACGACCTCACAGACAGCAATTTAGCCCGAATACAAACGCACAAATGGAATTGGAAAAAAAACGTTGACAAACCATTGCTTGTGGTGTCTAACTGTTGCCCCAAGGCCCTACTGAGAATCTGTTCATTGTCATTTTACCTTCCATCTCTTCCATAAGCCTCAATCTTAAAAAAAAAAAAAAAAAATCAAGCATATTGCATCCAGAGATGTTACACATCGGGTCGATCGCAATTTTTTTTTTTTTTTTTTGTATACAGAGTCGAGGCTCGTGAAAGAGCTAACATTTATCAAACAAACAAATAAAACAAACAAGCAAACAAAGTATATAAAAAGGGGAGCGGTCGACAAAATGGGGAGAGAAGGGGAGGAAACACACAAACACAACATTTGAGAGCAGGGACATCGGGAGATGTGTGGGAGGGAGAGGGCCTGGGGGGACAGGATAGGTATAAAACGCAAGGACACCAAGGACTTCCAGGAAAGAAGACAAAAGTCACCTCAAAAATTGGATTTGGGGTGAAATTAGCGGGGTAGAAAAGATCAAGGTTTTGGATTGGGGAAGATAAGAGATGGTGGTGAACAGCCGTTTTAAAGACCTGGAGGGAGGAGTGGGATTGAAGAGAGTGAGGGAGTTTGTTCCAGAGGCGGGAGAAAAGAGCAATGAAAGAGTGAAGGTGAGCAGAGAGTCTTGATTTTGGCAATTTCACCAGAAGAGGGTTGCTGGCAGATCTTGTGTGACCTGCAGGAATATTTGGGGGACAGAGCACAGATAGAGCTGGGGGAGCTAGGCCGGAGAGGAGTCGTTAGAAGACAAAAAGACCACCAACCTGCCTGCGGTGAATGAGTGAAAGGCCCTCAGAGTTAGCTTCATCGCGGGAGATTCCAATGATTCTGAACGCTTTGGTTTCAACAGCGTGAAGCCGAGCTAGGTGTGAGGCAGGATCACCAGCCCAGAGGGGAGAGCAGTGAACAATCGATCTGCGGATGAAAGCTTTGTAGGTGGATAGAAGTTCAGGTGTTGACATAGAAGGACTTGCACAACCAAGTCGGCGACAGGCTTTGGAGGTCAACTTTGAATTGTGATTTGCCCAAGAAAGATCATAGCAGATAGTGAGACCCAGGAATTTGAATGACTGTACTTCAAGAGAGTTGTTAAGAAAGTTAATGGGAGGTTGGCAGATGATCATTTCGGAGGGAAATAGGGAGAGATAGAGATATAGGGATAGGGATACAGAGCGAGGGTGAGATTTGTCAGAATTGAATGATATTCCAAATGTTTGACCAGCTCGTGATTCTATCAAGGTCTGAAAATGGGGAAGAGGCTGCCTGCTGAAAAACAGTTTACAAGAGGGGTTATCAGGCAAGAGAGTAAGTATATAGTAGTAGCATAGAACCCTTTTGTTAACACCATTATACACATTTTTTAACCCCCAACTCCCACACTCTTCACTCTAATATTCTCCCTCTTCTCTCAAAGTTCACTCACTGACAAATAATAATCCATGGTCCCAAAATGGATGTGCAGAGCATGTTGGAAGCAAGTGCGTGGGGGTGGGAGATTCCCCATGAGTAAAAAAAATAATACTTGCACCACTGAAAACAAGCAACTCAATTCAATCAATCGTGTGACAGTGACCAAACGTCTACGGCACGGTTAAGCTGGGTTGGTGACCAAATGGAGAAACATCTGCTATCAACAAGCAGAACACTTGTGCCTCTGCTGCAGCTCACTGCGTTTC
This sequence comes from Myxine glutinosa, assembly GCF_964187855.1. Taxonomy (NCBI): domain Eukaryota; kingdom Metazoa; phylum Chordata; class Myxini; order Myxiniformes; family Myxinidae; genus Myxine; species Myxine glutinosa. The sequence continues at coordinate 194,363,017 of NC_136262.1, read as the reverse complement.
CCAGATTTTGGAACAAAGACGGCATTAAGGGCACAAAGTCACATCAATGGCCAAAATATGAATAGACCATTGTAAACCAGGCGAAGATCATCTCGGAATGAGGCACAGACTACCACCATTCCCATTGTACCCTTAGCAAAATTGCAAATAGCTTCGCCTATATGAATGAATTAACTGGAGAGAGAAAAATAACGGCCCAAAACAAGCACTCCACATTCTCATCAGAAGTCTGTTCATAAAATGGTTTGAATGAGGTGGAATTGTCAGATGGCTTTGCGTAACTACTGTTCCCTCATCACAAGGCAATTCTGAAGGTTAATGTACTGTGAAACTCTGAATCGTTGGCACATCAATTTCATTGTGAAGCAGTTACCTGCGTTCGTTCCAGACACACCGAAAATCATCAAAAGGTTTACATTGCTTACTTGCGCCAGGCAAATCCATGTCACAACAGGGGGAGGAGGGGGGGGGGGGGTCGGGGGGGTTTGAGGAGAGAAGACTCCTGTCCTTTGTTTACTGTCAAATGTCATGCAACGTCACATGACATGAATGGACGCAAAATATTTAATTAACAGCGTAACTAAATCATTCAAAGTAAAAAAAAACAAAAAAAAAAAACACTCTCGAAGACAAAAAGAGCCACAAGTTCTGCATAATCCGAGATACTTTCATGAAGGGCATTAAACATCGGTGTTGTGGTTGATGGGTGTATCACCTACTCTTTGCACTTATGACTCAGACAGCCCACCTACCCACTCATCCGTCCTCGTCCTGCCCCCGACCAAGCCTTCCTGCAACACCAAAGGCTCGCCCATGGCTTGTGCAGAAATCAACAGCGAGGAAAGCAATTCAATGTGTTGCCCATGTCGCTGTTGCTCACAATGAGCACAGTGTGAACAATAATTGATTAATCCGTGGTTAAAGCCAGAAGCAGAAATCAAACCACACGTGCACGCAAACCTTTCCCCATTTGAGAGGCCCAAAAACTGCAAGTAATGCAGCAAAAACAAATTTTTTTCTGATGCTTCAAAAACTGTTATTTGCATGGAATCAAATGGAAGAGCAAATAATGCATAGGAGTCATCAGAAGAAACCCGAATAAGCAAAGAGCAAACAGAGATGGAGTCATCAGAGGAACCTGGATAGGATTCAGGTTTCAGCTGCAACTCCTCTACCTGCAAACACTGCCGATCAAACAGACTTAATTATTATCATCCAGGGTAAACTACAAGGAATGGAGTTTCTTTTGTTCTCATATTTTTTTGAACCACCACCCCCCCCATCCCCCACCCTCATACACCTCAAAACAAAAAAGTCTAAAAACTGTTATATTAATTGATAGAAAACTAGCAGGAGTACTTGGCGTTGCTGGGCAAGAAGGGGGATGAAGCAGGAGAGGGAGGGGGAGTCGAAAGCAGCGGGGAGGGGGAAGATATACTACATATACATCCTTGAGGGGTGGGGGAGGGATGGCTTTGACAGGCACCTCCGTTTTGGGGGAGAGTGAGGGAAGGGAAGGAGGACAAATTTACCCATGCAAAGGGTGCTTCATAACCTCAGTGTTGCACAGGTAAAAAAGGAAAGTTTAATACCCTTTGCAACCATCACCAGGTGGCGCTACACGGTACACATTTACATCGAGAATTTACACCCTTCTCCCGGTCCCCCACACTCCCGAATGAGGCCGCGGCCACATAACCTATGTTATCCCCCAGACAAAATTGTATTTGTATTTGTACCCCGAGTAAAGGGATTTTAAAAAATCCCCAAAAAACGAACTTTTTTTTTCTTCCTCGTTTGCCTAAATCACTCCCAGCCACTCACTGATGAACCTCTGAAAGTTTGACGAAGATCCGTTCAGCCATCTCTGAGAAAAATGCCGACACACACAGACAGACCAACAGCTCTCTTACATAGTAGATGTCCAATCCGTTGTCACACGGAAGAGTCTTTAATGCAAAGTCTTGACTGGATTGGTTAAAAAGACAAAGGCCTGAATTTCATGACCAATTTTGATCTTTGAGCCCTAAACAAAAAAATAACACCAGACTAATCTGTAGAGGCTGTGATAAGGGCTCTGGGTATATTGTATCGTTGGAACTACCATGCCTTATTGTCAATTGGAATGACTCAGAAATTAAGAAAGGAAGAAAGAGGAATGAAGGGAAGGAGAAAAGAAGGGAGGGAGGAATTCTTAACAGTTTATATGGAGGCCATCATGTCTTGCCTTTACACGTCGATGATTGATTGGGAAACTGCTTTCATCCATGTGTTGATTTAATGCACATCACGTATATATAACCCGTATATCATATCACACTTGACAACCTTATTCCCATTAACCTATTAGCAGGATCTCTATGGACTTGATACAAATCCAAAGCCTTAACTTTGACTGATATCATGGAATATCTTACAGAAACATGACAGCCACACCAAGATCTCTTCAGAATCAAGATTCAGCCACTTCAACATCATCAACATCTCTTCAGAATCAAGATTCAGCCACTTCAACATCATCAACATCATCAACATCTCTTCAGAATAAGATTCAGCCACTTCAACATCATCAACATCTCTTCAGAATCAAGATTCAGCCACTTCAACATGATCAACATCTCTTCAGAATCAAGATTCAGCCACTTCAACATCATCAACATCTCTTCAGAATAAGATTCAGCCACTTCAACATGATAAACATCTCTTCAGAATCAAGATTCAGCCACTTCAACATCATCAACATCTCTTCAGATTCAAGATTCAGCCACTTCAACATCATCAACATCTCTTCAGAATCAGATTCAGCCACTTCAACATCATCAAAATCTCCTCAGAATCATTGATAGAATCATTCAAAGTAGCCATAAGATTCAAACACCCTGAATCCCTGAAAGATTATATACTTTTAAAGAAGCTTTCAGATTCAACCACCCTGAACAACCAGCACCTTGAATCTTTTAAGGTAGCCATATAATTCACCCACCCTGAACAACAAACAACAACAACATGCATTTTAAAGGCCATTTTCCCTGCTAGAGCGGGGGTTAGCCTTGCGGTCCCCATGACAATCATCTCCATTTTGCCCTATTTTCTGCATCTCTCCTTGTTAACCCCCTTGCCCACATTTCTTCTTCCACCATCTTCAGCCAAGTCTTTCTCGGTCTTCCCCGTCTTCTACTTCCTTCTACATTCATTTCCATCACTCTTCTCAACCAGTCACTTTCATCCTTCCTCAACACATGACCAAACCATCTCAACCTGTTCCTCTTCACAGCATCAATCACAGGCTCTATTCCCATCATCTTTTGCAATTCATCATTTGTCTTCCTCTCTCTCAACAATACTCTGCACATCCATCGAACCATTCACATTTCAACCCTTTCCAACCTTCGTTGCTGCTCGACATTCATAACCCATGTCTTGCTCCCATAAATCATACACTTCTCACACATGCAGCATACACCTTTCCCTTCAGCTTCAATGACACTCCCCTCCTCATCAGCACGCCACTCAGTTCCCGAAACTTCTTCCATGCACATCTCACTCCAGCAACCGTTGCCGAGTCTGATCCACCTTCTCCATTCAGCATGTCTCCGAGGTAGCAAAATGTTTTCACACCTTCCAGCTTCACGCCGTCTCCAAGATCCAACTCAACATTCCCTCCATGTGCAGCTCCCTCTGTGCACACCTTACATTTGAATGTAGCTGCCACACTGGTTAATGACCCTCTCAGACCACTACATTTTTGATGAACCCACTCAGCGCACATTGTACATTGAATGGAATTCACTCCGACACCCTTCCTGCACACAGCACACGGCCACTTCCCAGTTCTTTCCACCTCACCACATGCTTTACCACTTGCCATCACCTTCATCTTTCCGATATTCACCTTCAAACCTTTTGTCTCCATATATTCCTTCCACTTGTTCATCTTTTCCTTCAGTCCATCCATACTTTCCGCAATCAACACCAGATCATCTGCATACAACAACTCCCACGGTAAACCCTCCTTTACGTTCTGAGCCAGCACCTCCATCACAGCTACAAATAGTAGTGGACTTAGTACCGACCCCTGATGCACTCCCACCTTCACCTCAAACTCACCACTGTTCCCGTCCTTCGTCCTTACAGCTGTGCGTGCTCTTTTGTACATTGCCATCACTACTCTGATCAACCATTCCTCCACTCCTAACTTCCTCAATGCCCATGTCAATACTTTGCGTGGAACCCTATCGAATGCTTTCTCCAGAGCAACAAACCCAAGAAACAACTTCTTCCTCTTCTCCATGTACTTCTCCTGCAACTGCCTCACAATGAAAGCGCGTCTGTCGTTCCTCTTCCTGGCATAAATCCAAACGGCATTTCGTCGATCTTAACTTTCTTCCTTATCCTCCTCTCCAACACCCTTTCCAATACCTTCATTCCATGCTCCAATAACTTTATCGCTCGGTATGAGCCACACTCCAGAGGGTCACCTTTTCCCTTGTATAGAGGGACGAGGGTACTCAGTTCAAAAATCCACTGGAATGCGGCCTTCTTTCACCACCAGATTACAGATCTCTGTCATTCTCTTCACACCCCAACTTCCTGCTGCCTTCAACATATCTCCCACAACTCCCGTCGGCCCTCCCACTTTTCTACTCTTCATTGCTTTTATCGCTTCCTCAACTTCATTCTCAGTTATCTTCTCTGCCGGTCCTAAAACTGGGTTACTCTCTATGTTGCCATCCCATTCATTCTCTGTATTCAACAGCATTTCCATATATCTTTTCCATCTTCCTTTAATTCCATCTGGGTCCACAACGATTTGTCCCACTTCATCCTTCAAGCAACTCACCCCCATCACATCACACCTCTCTTTCACTAGCTGCTTTGCAATCCTGAATACTGCTCTCTGACCCTCTTCCGAATCCAAGCGTTCTCCGAACATTTTCCTATATGCCTCCTGCGCCTTTGCTACCTCTTTCTTTGCAGCCTTCTTGGCTGCCTTATAACTTTCATGCTCTGCTGTTTCTGCTCCCGTACCCTTCGCCTTCTGCCACTCCTTGAACTTCTTCCTCTTCTCATCAATCCTCTTTCCAACTTCATCATCCCACCACCATGTTTCCGAGTGCCTCGGTGGTCCGTTTGTCCATCCACATACCTCACCAACGGCTCCCAACAGACCAGCTTTCATTGACATCCAACCACTTTCAAGCTCAACCACATCATCCTCTACCCTACTCGGCCTCTCTTTTAATGCCTCCCTTACTGTCACCTCTTTCAACCTCCACACCTTCATTCTCGGTTGGTACTTCACCCGCCGAGCTCTCCTCGCACCTTTCACCCTTATGTCGCAGACAAACAAGTGGTACTGTGAAACAGCCTCCTCCCCCGGGATCACCTTTGTGTCCCGGAGGTGCCCCCTATCTCGCCTATGCACCATCAGGTAGTCAACGGTTGTCGTCGACCCACCTGACGTGTATGTAACAAGCTTATTATCCTCTTTCTGGAACTGAGCGTTACAAATCAACAAATCAGCTCCATCAGCAAACTCCAAAATCCTTTCACCTTCTCCATTTCTCACACCATATCCGTAACCCCCATGAACTCCCTCAAAACCATCCATACTCCTTCCCACATGTCCATTTAGGTCTCCTCCTACCACATCAACTTCCTCATCTTTGACGTTTTCCATCAGCTTCGCTATCGCACACCAGAACTTGTCCTTCTCTTCATCGCTTCGACCAACCTGCGGAGCATATCCCGAGATGACGTTCACCAAGAGCTTTCCAATCATCATTTTCACAATCATCAACCGATCACTCACTCTAGTCACACTCACCACACTGTCTACAAACTCGTCAGAAAACAGGACACCAACACCATTCACGCCCTCCAGGCACCCTTGCCACATAAACTTGTATTTCTGTCCCTGCCTACCCTTCATCATTCTCACACCACTTCCCTTCCATCTCGTCTCTTGCACACAACATATGTCCACTCTTCTTCTGACCAATACTTCCACCACTTTTCCTGATCTCCCTGTCATTGTCCCTACATTCCATGTCCCAAACTTCAGAAACCGATCTCCACTTCGGGCTGTACCCTGCCCATATGTAGTTGTAATTGTCATGGTTCTCTTTTTGAGGCAATGTTTTTATGGCCGGGTGCCCTTCCTGACGCCGACCCTCTTTGTCGTCTCTTACGACACGCAGGGATACGATGTACCTATTCTAATCCAGGGCACACACTGGGAAACGTTTAAAACATGGAAATTTGGGGGGGGGGGGGGGGGGAGGGAGGGTGGCGTCAGCATCACCCTGAACCACCCTGAACAACCACCATCTAGGATCTTTTAAGGTAAACATGGGATTTAACCACCCTGAGCAACCACCATCTAGAATCTTTTAAGGTAGCCATATGATTCAACCACCCTGAACAACCACCATCTAGAATATTGTAAGTTAGCCATATGATTTTAGCACAATGAACAACCACCATCTGGAATCTTTTAAGGTAGTTTCAGATTCAACCACCCTGAACAACCACCATCTGGAATCTTTTAAGGTAGCCATATGATTCAAACACCTTGAACAACCACCATCTGGAATCTTTTAAGGTAGCCATCTGATTCAAACACCCTGAACAACCACCATTGAGGATCTTTTAAGGTAGCCATGGGGTTTCAACCACCCTGAAAAACCAGCATCTTGAATCTTTTAAGGTTGCCATATAATTCAACCACCCTGAACAACCACCATCTAGGATCTTTTAAGGTAGATATGGGATTCAACAACCCTGAGCAACTACCATCAAGAATCTTTTAAGGTAGCCATATGATTCAACCACCCTGACAAACCACCATCTCGAATCTTTTAAGTTCAGCCATATGATTCGAGCACAATGAACAACCACCATCTGGAATATTTTAAGGGAGCTTGCGGATTCAAACACGCTGAACAACCACCATCTAAAATCTCTTAAGGTAGCCATATGATTCAACCACCCTGAACAACCACCATCTAGAATCGTTTAAGGTAGTTTTGGATTTAACCACCCTGAACAACCACCATCCAGAATATTTTAAGGTAGCCATATAATTCACCCACCCTGAACCACCATCTTGGATCTTTTTAGGTAGACATGGGGTTTCAACCACCCTGAACAACCACCATCTCGAATCTTTTAAGTTCAGCCATATGATTCGAGCACAATGAACAACCACCATCTGGAATATTTTAAGGGAGCTTGCGGATTCAAACACGCTGAACAACCACCATCTAAAATCTCTTAAGGTAGCCATATGATTCAACCACCCTGAACAACCACCATCTAGAATCGTTTAAGGTAGTTTTGGATTTAACCACCCTGAACAACCACCATCCAGAATATTTTAAGGTAGCCATATAATTCACCCACCCTGAACCACCATCTTGGATCTTTTTAGGTAGACATGGGGTTTCAACCACCCTGAACAACCAGCATCTTGAATCTTTTAAGGTAGCCATATAATTCAACCACCCTGAACAACCACCATCTAGAATCTTTTAAGGTAGCCATATGATTCAACCACCCTGAACAACCACCATCTAAAATCTCTTAAGGTAGCCATATGATTCAACCACCCTGAACAACCACCATCTAGAATCGTTTAAGGTATCTTTTGGATTCAACCACCCTGAACAACCACCATCCAGAATCTTTTAAGTTAGCCATGTGATTCACCCACCCTGAACCACCATCTAGAATCATTTAAGGTAGCCATATGATTCAACCACCCTGCACAACCACAATCTAGGATCTTTTAAGGTAGCCAAATGATTGAACCACCCTGAACAACCACCATCTAGAATCTTTAAAGGTAGCCATATTATTCAACCACCCTGAACAACCACCATCTAGGATATTTTAAGGTCGACATGGGATTCAACCACCCTGAGCAACCACCATCTAGAATCTTTTAAGGTAGCCATATGATTCAACCACCCTGAACAACCAACATCTAGAATCTTTTAAGTTAGCCATATGATTCGAGCACAATGAACAACCACCATCTGGAATCTTTTAAGGTAGCTTTCGGATTCAACCACCCTGAACAACCACCATCTAGAATATTTTAAGGTAGATTTCGGATTCAACCACCCTGAACAACCACCATTTAGAATCTTTTCAGGTTGCCATAGGATTCAACCACCCTGAACAACCACCATCTTGAATCTTTCAAGGTTACTTCAATGTGTGTGATAAAACACAACTACTGCAAAAAACACCACAAGCAATCACAATCAAGGATGAAGACACAACTACGCACACCATTCATTGCAGTTCAATATGAATACATCTTCAAATCAATTCAAGACAATGTCATACAGCCACGTGAAAAAGTAAGTACACCCCATGCAAAGTTAAGACTTTTTCAACATATTTCAACATACAGCTATTTGATCTTCATTTCAACAATATTGAGAGATAAAGGTGATATAATATAACAAATATCATGAAACATTTACATTTTGTAGTCCATTGTATAATTTAAATAAACATAAATGCAAATTTCGCATGTGGAAAAAGTAAGTACACCCTTCGCTGCAATAGGTGGTATTGCCCCCTTTGGCAGAAACAACCTCAATTAGGCGTTTCTTATAATTGTCTACCAGTCTCTGACATCGACTGGGAGAAATTTTTGCGCACTCCTCCATGCAGAATTCTTTCAGCTGTGCAATGTTTGAGGGGTTTCTTGCATGCCCAGCTCGTTTCAAATCCCCCCACAACATCTCGATGGGATTTAGATCCGGGCTTTGACTTGGCCATTCCAGAACCCTCCATTTCTTTCTTTTCAGCCATTCCTTGGTGGATTTACTGGTATGTTTAGGGTCATTGTCATGTTGCAAGGTCCACCTTCGGTTGAGCTTCAACTTTCCGACAGATGGCCTCACATTATCCTCAAGCACCCTCTGGTACAATGAAGAATTCATAGTGGATTATATGATGGTGAGCTGCCCAGGCCCTGATGCAGCAACGCTGCCCCAAACCATAATATTTCCACCACCATGCTTTACAATTGGTATCAGGTTCTTGTTGTCAAATGCTGTCTTTGGTTTTCGCCAAACATGTCTTCTGGTACTGTGGCCAAATAGCTCTACCTTTGACTCATCTGTCCAGAGCACATTGTTCCAGAAGTGCTGGTCTTTGCCTAGGTGTTCATTGGCAAACTTTAGTCTTGCCCTGATGTTCTTTCTGGACAGAAAAGGTTTCCTCCTGGCACACCTCCCATGTAGATCAAATTTGTGCAACCTCTTTCTAATGGTAGACTCATGCACTTTGACATCAACAGTGGCAAGAGCCACCTGTAGGTCCGGGATGACATTCTGGGGTTCTTAGAGGCTTCTTTCAGCATCTTGCGGTCTGCTCTCGGGCTGAACGTGCTGGGGCAGCCTGGCTTGAACAAGTTGGCAGTTGTTTGGAATGTTCTCCACTTGTAGATGATCTTCCAGACAGTCGATGATTGATTTCAAATTGTTTGCAGATCTTTTTAAATCCCTTCCCAGACTCGTAGGCATCTATAACCTTCTTTCTGAAGGCCTCAGAGAGCTCTTTTGATCGAGGCATGGTGACCCCGCACACTTCAACAACAAAGAGCAAACCAAACGAAATGTCTGAGTTTTAAATAAGACAGGTTCTTCCAAGATACTCTCTAACGATGTTCTAATCATTTGCACCTGAGCTGGTGCACCTGATTCAAATTTTAGGTATTTGTAGTTGTGATAAATGTAGGGGTGTACTTACTTTTTCCACATGCGAAATTTGCATTTATGTTTATTTAAATTATACAATGGACTACAAAATGTAAATGTTTCATGATATTTGTTATATTATATCACCTTTATCTATCAATATTGTTGAAATGAAGATCAACTAGCTGTATTGTGAAATATGATGAAAAAGTCAAAACTTTACATGGGGTGCACTTACTTTTTCACGTGACTGTAATTGGGCCACCCACACAACAACATGGATCGTCATATTTTATAATTGAGGTTTGAGGCTCAATGGCTCATGGAAGAGCTGAATAAAAGAGTGGTGAAGTTGACATGGTGATTGAGCAGAGGGAGTTTGCATACAAGGAAGGATAGAGAAATGGGGAAGGAACAAACATGGACAACACTGCAAGCAAAGTCGTACTTACAGGACAAGGGAACCCAAGTTGGGAGTGTAGACAAGGAAAGGGTAAACCAACCAGGAAAAGCCGATAAGCAGGAAAAATGTGGGAAAGTGTGGGTGGACGCAGAGGAGATTCAGTGGCAACAGAAAAAGATAAGAAATGGAGATTGAGGAAAACACAATATGATGATAGCTCTCCACTTTAACGACGTGGATAGAAGAACGTGAGTATGCGGAATTAGGGATGTGATTCCACAAGTAACTAAAGAGGGGGTTGGACGAGAGGGGATTTACGATATTGCATGGTGTTATTATGTACAAATATGACATCTAGCCATACCTATAACCAGCATGCACTATTACTGTGCTGAAAACAGTTGAATCCCACGATATTTATAAGTTTACTTGATGTCATGTTATTGGATGTTCGTAGTGCGGTCAGAGTGAAAGACACGTTTCCAGAGAACTACTATTTTTTCACGGTTCTGTGCTCAATATTATTGCAAACTTCAAAAAAGAGAAGCCACTGCTGCAGAAAAGTGATTTGGAAGTACTTCACCGATGATATTGTTGTGGATATGATTGCATTTTTTTTGATTGTGTTGTTTTATATTGGAAATGGTGATGAACATTGTTGAATATGGCCCCTCCTGCCTCCAGAGTTGTGTAAAAGTAAAAAAGGGCGTCCCGGTAGTTATTCCATGAAACACCACATTGCAGGACCCGATAAAACCCTTGTTCAGTAGCTTATATCTTATTATGTGTTTTAGAGTAAGGCCTTGTCTTCCATTAGAATGACACTCCATTGCACCGAATCAATTAAGAATAGCTCCCCTTCAATAATTCCATTTCCCAGCCAAACTCTCCATCTGTGGGTAAAGCAGTTCACAAGCGTGGGGTGCACGCCCTCTCAATTCGCTGCTACAGTGAATATGTGCTCCGTGCTCTGTTTGAACAGGAGGGGCGGGGTCGCCAGGGAGAGGCAAGCCCAGGGCGCGCCACGAAGGGCGGGGCTGTGCAGCCCCATGCCCAAATAAGGAAACAAGCCCGTGGCTCGCCACGAGGGGCGTGCCGTCGGCGCGATGCCCAAATAAGGAGACAAGCCCGTGGGATTACCATAGAAGGTCACAAAACAGAGCACGGGGGAGAGGGCGTGTCAGTCACGCGCTGGAGAGAAGTGAGAGGCAGGGAATACGAGCTGAGCTGCGTGGAGAGGTACACGACAAAGAAAGGGTCCAAGAGAAAGCAGAGGAACTTTTACGAACGAGTTGCAAAGAGATACGGCAGATGAGTCCAGCCCCGTTTCAACCAGCCACGTGAAGCCCTGACGGGGCAGCGAGTGACCCTGCCGGCGTGCGCCGTAAAGCCGAATACCAGGAGCTGCCGGCGTGCGCTGTAAAGCGGATTGCAAGGAGCTTCCGGCTCCCCGCTTCCCCCCCCGGAGTGGACCTGCTCGCTGTGCCCTGTGATCCCACCTGCTCATCCTTTCCAGCCATTCCTGCCTGCAAGTTCCCCATTTGCGTTCGTGAGTTTGTTTAGTTCGTGCTGTCCTGGGTAGTAACTAAGTCTGTATAAGCTAGTAATTTTCACTGTGTCACCTGCGTTTTCATGTCCGCTGTAAATACCCATGACTGCTCTTTTTGCTTATGTGTGTAAATAATAATAAACCCCGTTACTCTTCTGTACGTCTTCTTCTTCTTCCTCTTTGCATTCGTCGTCTTAGTCTTTTCCCCATTGAATATCTGTGGCGCGATACGGCCAACGTTTGGGTGAATCGGGTTTAGTCGGGGAACAACTGTTCAGTCGCGGAGCCTCCGCTCGGCAAATATAACATCCTTAACCGCGTACCGTAACAATATGCTTGCGTTCCAGGTTTGCATTCAGCATCTTCCCTGGCTGACATTGCCCATGAGACAAAAGTGTGTCAAGAAATCTAGAATTTAATTTCTACTTAAATGAATACATACTGTATTTGGTATATTTAAGAAGCAATGTCTAGCCAGTAAGAATAATACCATTTACGTAAGTGCTTTCTATTCAGAGAACTAAAATACCCTTGAATATTGCCAATTGATGGTGTGTACTCTGCATTGGGGTTGGAAGGATGGTCAAGAGGTACGCAGACTCGCTGTCTAGACTGGGTTCAAATCTTGGCCAAGCCATAAACAGTCAGCCTTGTTTTTCACAAGCAGGATAATTCATCAATGCATGTGCCGATCCTTGGATGGACTTTAAACTAGGTGCCCCATCTGCCAGAATTAGTTGGTGGACATTCAAGATCACATGATGTCCTTTGTGAAGAGTAGGCGAACTATCGCCAGCACCATGGCCAAATACCAAATTCCTGTCCTGACTACTGATGGGAAGGCAATGACAAACTACCCAGGATAACTCATGCCAAGAAACTGCTTCGGCAGCACCGACGCTCTGTAAGAGTATGGTACAGCAGAATCAGAACTCCAAACCAAGTCAAGGTAGTTTTTGGCAATTTACGTCTGGAATTACCACCTGGATTTAGAGGAGAACAAATGAAGACCTCAAAGTACATCTTTCTGCCACTGTCAATGACTATAGGTGTTATGGTATGTGTTATGATTCAGCAAAGAGAAAAGGGGAATAAGGGATATGGGGGAAAAAGTGGGAAAAGGGGGACAAGGAGGGAAGATGGGGAAAAGGGGGAGTGTGGGGGAAAAAGGGGAGGAAATGTGGGGTAAGGGAGGGAAAGGAAGGAAAGAGAGGAATGGGAGGAAAATGATGAAGGGAGAAGGAGGGAGAAGGGGGGGGGGGGAAATGGGGGGGGGAAAGGTAGACAAGGGGTGGATAGGGATAAATGGGGGGGGGGGGGGAGGGGAGGCCTTAAGGAGAAAGACCTGGTGTTTGTTGAAGGACATCTCCATTCTGCAGGGTTCATTGACAATTTAACAACGTCTACTGTTATATCGACAAGTTTTACTGAGATTATGTTTAGTGCCCATATTTTTTTAAAGTAGGCTGATGCGTACACACCACACCTCTCATAAGAGCAGATCCTGGAATAGGAAGCAAGACATTAATCTTCTAGCCTCGGATATCTTCTAGCCATTAATCAAAGGCCAGTCTATACAATTCCAACCTATCATTGATGTGTGCATCTGAATCATCAGCAAAGAGAAAAACCACCCACTTCCTGTCAATGTAATGGAATCAAAGGAAACTCTCAAATGGATATGGAAGATGGAAGTAGCTCAGCCACATAGTGATACAAAATCTCACCAAATCGATGCAAAACAGAATGGATGCTCTTAGTGAAGCACAAGGTGGCTTGACCAAGAACTTGAAACACGTTTCACTCATCTGTTTGTTTTTGTTGCTACTCTACACTATGCATGGGAAACCTCCGCCCAGTGGCATGTTTTGATCTAGTCTGCGTGGTGATATTTTGTTCAACATAATACACGCAGCTATAACGTAGGAAGGGCTAGCAGGATAATGTGGAGATATGCAGACTTTCCTCGGAGCTGTGTAGCCTAGGTTTGAATCTTGACAAAGCTATAAGCTGCCATCCTGGTGTTTTGCATGCTGGAAATTCATCAAAGTGTGCTCCCGTCCTTTGGATGGACGTGAAACTGGGCGTCCCGTTTGCTAGTATTAGTTGGTGGACGTTAAAGACCCCACGGTGCCCTTCGCAAAGAGAAGGCGAACCACCGACTGCGGACCATCTATGGCACCCTGGAAAAATGACAAATCCCTGCATTTGCATTCGAGTATCCTGTGGCAGAGTGGCGACCCGTCCAGGTTGTAACCCCCCAGCCACCAAGCCAATGAAACTGCCGCGACAGGCCTGGTTTTTTTCAGTCTTGTGCCACAAGGAGGAAATAAGTTGTATATAACCACATACACTGTCACAAATGATAACATCAGTCTTGGTTGGAAGTGAACAGGCAAGACAGGAAGGACAAGCTTCACAACCCTGCACGTGCTCTGTATCTTAGTACATATTGCTGCCAGTGTACAACCTTATAGTTTGAGATAAAGACCTCCCCCCCACTCCTCCAGAGATGCCAGAGAAATCACAAATGCTTTAACTGGTCCTTCATTAACCCAAAATCTCCAATCGACCCATCAGCAGATTCAACCCACTTTCTACGTTAACCAACCAAATGATCATAGGTTTATAAAAATGATGAATGGCAAACTTCTCAATCACTTGTACTGCACATCTCAAACTTCGGATCTCCTCAATATTCCCTACAACCACATTACAAATATGTGTTCTATGTGTTAGGTCTTATACAAGCCTCGACCTGGTGTACAAGAAAAATACTCGTACTAATAAAAAAAACAGGAAGTAGCACAATTTAACAAAGCATTGTTTTCTCAGTCTATCAGCAAAACTAAGATTGTGCCCAAAAACCTTCGAGAACTGGAAGTCAATGATCGGTTAAACATTTGACCGTCTTCACCACAAAAACACTTTTACAAAGAACCGAGCTCACTTACTAAATCCACGCCACTCAAGCACCGACTGCTCAGTAGATGAAGATCCTTGAAGTCAGCAGGTGGTCGAACTTGCACTCTGGAGGTTAAGGCAAAGAATTGGATATAATAAGCATACGCACACCAGCCTGTATGTTAATTCAGATTGGAAATAGTTACAAGCAATTCAGTTATTTCATAGTCTAAAAATATTTCATTGGGCACATTTTCCTGCATGACCAATGCGTCAAACAATGGCAAAAGCTTTTCTTTCTTCTTTTTTTCTTTTTCGAAAAATCCCTTCATGAACAATGCGGGGAGTCATTTTGGGGCTTTACAGTGCACATGCACGCACACGTGCACGCACGCACGCACACACACTTCAATGAATTGTACAGCATCAGCTGTTCCTAAAATATAATGTTATTTAAAGGATTGCTGTAAATGATGTTAAATTCACAACATCCTCTATTCAACTTTATTACTTCCGCCACCAAAGGTGGATGGAGGTTATGTTTTTACCCCTGTCTGTTTCTCTGTGAACAAGATATCACAAAAGGTTGTGGACGGATTCGGACGAAATTTGGCAGTGTGGTACTGTATGTGACAAGGACGAAATGATTAGATTTTTGGTGAAGATCCGGATACGGATCCGGCTGGTAGAATTTTTAAGTGATTCTTCACCATTGGGAGATGGGGCCAAACACAATATATCGCACGATATCTCGAAAAGTTGTGGGAGGACGACTTTGATTAAATGCGATTCTGTATTGATTTTGTGGTCTACTCTGGGATACAAAATGTAAACTGTTCACCTGGCAGAGGTATGCTCTCTACTGAGTTTAATTTGTAAATCTGAAAACATATTTCCCTTACCTAAAGTAAGAACCTTAGCCTATAAGCAAATGACTGGTTTCCCGACCGCATGGATCATCATCTGGGCATCATTCTTCCTCGAGGTTTCGATTATTTCAGCCCAGACACACCCTTGTGGTTAGGAAGTTAGTCAAAACCTCAGTTTAAAACATAGGGGTGCTACCATGGAGGAATCTCTGCAAGAGGCATGAGGCGATGAATGTTCCCTTATTGTGACATTTTAAATTTACCATCACATGCATGGTGCAGATTTCAGAAGGTGGAACGGAGCCATCACAGGTCTTGATGTATCCAACTTTGTGCATGTGTGTTTATGAGTGTATGTGTGTGTGGTGTGGTGTGGTGTGGTGTGTGTGCGCATGCATGCAAGTTGTTTTAGCCTGCTATCCCCACATGAGGGTGGGCCTCAGGAGATGAAACGGAGATATGCTCACGTACACATGTGAAACTACCAGCTACCGGGTCTCAAAGTATCCAACTCCGATAGTGTGTGTGTGTGTGTGTGTGTGTGTGTGTGTGTGTGTGTGTGTGTGTGTGTGTGTGTGTGTGTGTGTGTGTGTGTGTGTGTGTGTTTGCTATACTGCAAGTAAGGAAAACAGACTCTAAGGGTTAAGTGTTTAATTATTTGTATTGTAATCTGCATGTTTAGAGTAGATCTATGTGAAGCCCCAATTTCCATGACAGGAGAGTGTTTCGTTGAACCCTCGTCTTTCCCCTTCCTCGCTTTGTATTTTTCACTTTTTAATGCGCTTATTTCTCATTTATTGATTTCCTTACTACCGTTTTCCACTTTCTCCTCAGCAGCCTCACAGCCAATGGCTGTCAAGCCAAATGGAATACGTGTTTTTTAAATTGGGCCAATCAATGGCGTGCTCGAGTGAGGCGACCAATCAGCGCACCTGATGACCATCTGAGCAACTGTTTTGTGTGAGCATATGTCATTGAGCGGTGACCTCCACAGGGTGAGGAGCATGTGCCAGTTCTCTCAGCCTCTCCACAGAATCTCTGAGCTGGCAGGACCCACCACCGAGGCATCACCAGGGCATCTTTGGACCACCCAGTAAAAGGAGGAACATGGTATTCGGAACGCCAGCAGGAAGTTTAGTCCATAAATGTGTGTAACAAAATTCCGGCTCTTGTGCATTTTTGGGTACAATCTTAGCAACCTCCAGAAATATTTTTTATAACTCCTCTGAACACAAAAGCATGATACCAATTCTCTCTATCATCCTAATGGTCGCCAATTTGGATTTAAAAATGGCAGCTGTTTCGGCCATATTTGTTGGCATGTGATCCTATTATCCCAATAAATTTAATTATAACGTTTTTTTTTTTTAGGGTCAGCAAGTATCTTGGTTGCCCTCCTGAATCCTCAATCGCAAACATTTTTTGAAATATAAAATTACTTCTATTTGGACTGCTGCTAAAATTATATTAAAACATTAAAATGTTAATGTTAAAATGTTGAAATGGCTGTGATTTAGCCATATTCTAGTATACATTGACATCTAGGATTGTGAGCAACTGAGAATACACACCAAATTTTAGGGCCGTCGATTGTCATGGTTGCACCTGTCATTCTCACCTTCAAATTAGCTGCAATCTTGCATTGCAAAGCACTATTTCTACATATACAGTATGTGTCCGACATGACCACGATTCCCATCAGTGATTTCCTTAGTTAGAATGACCTGGTGAGTGATCTCACCAGATATATGAGAAGTACAAGTAACAGCACCTGATCATTTCCTGTCCACTAGCACTACTGTAGTGTCAATGGAGGAAGAATCTCAAGATTCTGAAACAAAAGGGGCAGCGAGTACCTGTGTGGGTAGGCTTTGCAAACCAGCGAGTTCCAGTGTGGTAACCAGAGTACCACCCTCTTATACACACCAGCATTCACCCGACATGCATCTGTGATAATTACCTGGCCAGAATGCAAATTTGGCCTATCAGTGGGGTATAAAACGTAAACCGCTCATCCAGGCAGAGATGTGCTCTCTACCCGGTGCCGTTCTGGTTGACAAATGTTATTCACTCCCTTTCATAAATGCCTCAGCCCACAAGTGGCCTACTTTAGTCACCATCCTGGATCAACTAAGCAGACTCAATGACTTAGTTACTGGCAATGACAAGAAGCTTGTTGACACATATTTGATATGGACCTGTACAAATGAGTCTTAAGTTGGAATATCTAGACTCCCAGTACAAAAAAGTGCAGTTACTGACCAGTTTTACCCTTGTTGGGGAATCATCAAAGTAGAATAACATGTTTCCATCCAATGTTGACTCTGTAACCTTTTGTTTATAAACTAGTTAGTGAGTCTGCCGGAATCGAGTCTCATACAGCCCTTGATGCACTGTACCAGGAAATACAAGCGCCGCCTGCCACACAGAACATTATCTACCACATCACCAAGCACAAACCAGTCATCATTGGATGCGGTTGGGAGAAATGATAAAAAATTGTGGAAATGACATCACGGCATTTGTCTCAGGTTGGACAACAGCATTATTTACCATATATATAATATAGTTGGGATATTTTACCATATATAATATATTTACCATATATAACATATTTACCATATATAATTAGTGGTATAGTTATTTCCTCAATGAGTGTTTAGAATAAGCCTTAAAATAACAAGAACAGCGAGCAGTGATGATAGGCTTCCAGGCCGGTTGGCCGCCATACCACATGAATGATGATGACATCATTTTCAACAAATTTTCCTCATTGGTAGTCGATCATATTTGTAAATTTTGATTTAGATCGGTAAAGCGGTTCTGGAGATATAGATTTTCAATATTTTTTTTCCTTAAATTCAAGATGGCTGCCATACCATGTGACTGATGATGTCATAGTTTGCAACCAAAATTTCTCATGTGTAGTCAATCATATGTATGAAGTTTCGGATTCATCTGTTGAGCGTTTCTGGAGATATGGATTTTCAAATATTTTTTTCCTTAAATCCAAGATGGCCACCATACCATGTGACTGATTATGTCATAGTTCAGAAACATTTTTCCTCATCTGGAGTTGATCATACATATGAAATAATGTATTGATTCGTTCAACAGTTCTGGAGAAAACGATGTTTAAAGGTTTTCCTTAAATCCAAGATGGCCACTATATCACATGACTGATGACGTCATAGTTTTAAAATATTTTTCCCACACCAGTAATTGATCTATGTATATTTTGACTTTGTATATCTATATATACCTGATCTATGTATATCTATGTATCTGATACGTTAAGAAGTACGATGGAAATGATTATTTTATTTTTTGCTGAAATTCAAGATGGCGGCCAAACCACATGGCTGATGACATCATAGTCTGCAAATATTTTCCCCCATCGGAATGTAAACATGTGCTTCATGTTTTGTATCGATCACATACACGGTTTCAGAGATGTATATTTTTGAAGTTTTATTTTTAAATCAAATATGGCCGCCAAACCACGTGACCGATAACATATTTTTTTCGCAAACATTTATCCCGATGGATATAGCCTGGTGTTGGCTTAGCGGTTAGGGTGCCGGCTTGGGATCCTAGGATCCTGAGTTTGAATCCCGGTCAATCATTGAATTAACACCAGGAGGGTTGACTCAGCCTGTCATCCTTCCGAGGTCGGCAAATTTAGTACCAGCTTGCTGGGATGAATGATCACGGTGTGTACCTCGATTTAGAATAGGTACACCGTGTCCCTGCGCATCATAAGACGCGACCAAGGGTTGGCGTCAGGAAGGGCATCCGGCCATTAAAAAAAAATTGCCTCAAACAGGGAACCATGAGCTCATGGGCCCCGCAAGGCCAACCCCCGCTCTAGCGGGGAAAATGGCCTTAAAACGATCATTCATTCATTTATCCCCATGGCTATCGAATCATAAATGTAAAACTTTGCATTGATCAGTTCAGCAGGTCTGGAGAAGAAGATGTTTAAAGTTTATGACATCATAGACAATGGCAGCCAATGTAAGTCAAAAATGCAAAAACAAAATTAATGATGCACTAAGTTACATTGGTATCTATAAGTTGAAGTTTCGTGGAGCTAGCTATAACAGTTTTCTCCGAATCGTATCCACAAAATGTGTGAGAATCATAATCCTGACAAGAAACAATAGGCTTCCAGTGGGAACCTCTCTGGAAGCCTAATTAAATGCGATATTATATGAGATACACGTCGCTTATGTAATAGACCTCATGTGTCTACAATCTTCATTCATATACAGTCATGGCCAACAATATTGGCACCCTTGCACTTTTTTGAAATAAAGCACCATTTCTTCCAGAAAATGGTTGAAATGAAAAAATATTTTGGTATCCACACGTATTTCTTTGGTTTGCAGTGGAACAAAACAAAAAAGCTGAAAAAATAACTAAGGCGTAGCTTATTCCACAAATAAATCCTAAAATGGCTCGGACAATATTATTGGCACCTTTTAGAAGATAGAAATAATTCGATTTCAAGCAGGTGATTCTCCTTTACTTTGGAATTGAACTCACCTGTGATGAGTTGCAGGTGCCTGCAATATAAAAATCACTCATTCAACCAGTTTGAATAGAGAAAAGGAGTCATTCTGCTGTTTTGTATCACTGTGTGTACCGCAATAAGCATGGAGAAAAGAAAGAAAACCAGGGAATTCTCCGAGGAGGTCAGACAGAAGATTGTAGCTAAGCATGGATATTCTCAAGGCTACAAGTACATCTCCGGAGACCTTTATGTTCCTGTGTCCACCGTAAGCAATGTTATCAGGAAGTTTAATGCCCATGGCACTGTAGCCAACCTCCCAGGATGTGGTAGCAAGAGAAAACATGATTGAAGATTGCAGCGAAGGTTTGTTCGAATGGTGGATAAAGAACCTCAATCAACTGCCAAACAGATTCAAGCTGACCTTCAGACACAAGGTATGACAGTTTCAACTCGGACCATCCCTCGCCAACTCAATGAAAGGGGATTCTCTGGTAGGAGGCCCAGGAGGACCCCACTGCTGAGGAAGCCCGACTGGAGTTTGCCAAAACAAATCTGAACAAGCCAAAATCCTTCTGGGAGAATGTCCTGTGGGCAGATGAGACCAAATTAGAGCTTTTTGGAAAAGCACATTATATTATCTCTGTTTACAGAAAACAAAATGAAGCCTTCAAAGAAAAGAACACCTTCCCTACAGTCAAACATGGAGGAGGTTCAGTGATATTTTGGGGTTGCTGTGCTACCTCTGGCACCGAGTCCCTTGAATGTGTGCATGGCATTATGAAATCGGGAGATTACCAAGGCATTTTGGAGCGCAATGTTCAACCCAGTGTACGAAGCTGGGTCTCCGTCGAAGGTCATGGGTCTTACAGCAGGACAATGAGCTCAAACACTTCAAAAAGCACCCAGGAATGGTTAAAGGCAAAACGCTGGACTGTCCTAAAGTGGCCAGCAACCAACCAAAAGCCCAGATCTAAATCCCATTGAACACCTGTGGGGAGATCTGAAAACAGCAGTTGGGAGAAGGCACCCTTCAAATCTGGGAGAACTGGAGCAGTTTGCACAAGAAAAGTGGGCCAAACTGCCAGTAGAGAGGTGTAGGAAGCTCATTCATGACTATAGGAAGTGATTGACTGCAGTTATTTTGTCCAAAGGCTGTGATACCAAATATTAAGTGTAGGGTGTCAATAATTTTGTCAATGCCATTTCTTTTTATTTTCTGATTTAAAAGGATATACTGTATTAAGTTCTGAATCAAAAACAAAGGTTCTGCAATATCAACAGTGAAATAAAGAATTGTGGAGACCAAATACTTGTCAATTTCAACTTCTTTTTAGAGAAAATTGTGAGTTATTTGAAAAAAATGCAAGGGTGCCAATATTTTTGTCCACGACTGTATGCCTACGTTTTATGTTCTTTCCTTTGAGAAATCTGTCTTAGATGTGTCTTTTTGGTGCTCGCAAGGCCGCGAGGGGCCAAAGTTTAGGCGGCAGAATAATGTCGTCCCTGAGGGACGCCTTGCCAAGTCTTGTGAAGGATTGGGGGAGGATGTTTTCCCCACCCATCAGCAGGAATATGGACCAATGGTGAGAGGGAGAGGAGGGGCACAAATTGTCATTGGTTACGTCGGTGAGTGAGGTCATAAAAGGCGGATGCAGCAAGAATTGGAGCGGATAACTTGATGGATGTGGTGCTGGGAGGCTGCAGGAATTGAGCTTGTGGAGCAGAAGCCATGTCCATATCCAGCCAACGCCACACCCAGTCAAGCCGAGGCCATTTCCACCCCACAGGGTCACTTCACTCTCTACTGTTGCCTCAGCACATTTGCAAGAGCTAAGCAGGGCGACCCTGCATGACTTAGCTGGGTTTGACCCAATCTCTCATCCTGTCTCGTAATTCCCTCTCTCCTGGTATGAATGTTGGTCCAGATAAGGTAATAGATAATTAAGGCATCCCACTCGTCCTTTGGTACCATGGGCACATATTTGGTCATGGGCAGAAGGAGCTCGTTTTGCATCATTATTATTTGTTATTGCTCCTTCTATTCCACCCCCCCCCCCCCCCCCCGCCCCCATGCCATTTATTTAATCTGTCTTCGTCTCGGGTGAGTTCTGGTTGTCCTGGTTGGCTTCATTTAGTTGCTGCACAGTCGCTGTACTGCCCGACAACCACGCCTTCAGATTTGCTCGGCCTAATTAGATCAAGGCACGTGATGCAAATCTGTGACACTCACTGGATCTGGGGATTCCATTCTGTATTGTAACACGGCTTTGGATGAAAGCATTAGGCAGGGAGTCTTAAAAGCAGTTGACTATCGTGGTTGCGCTGACGTGACTCGTAGGATTTGAACTGGGCAACTGGAACGACTGACAACAGGTTGCTTTGGTGTCAGGAGTAGGATTGAACCTGAGGTATGAATTATCCAACGTCAAAGCCAAATTGCGGAGCACGCAGTAAGCTCAACATTTTGAAACCACCACTATGTCAGATCAAGGCGATCGGCATCAGGAGGGCATTAGTTAGATGCCACAGCGACCACGGCGGACATCGTAAGGGAAGGACCATTAGAGGGCATCGTGGATTCACCACCACTACCTGGTAGCTCCATGGACGTGCTCCCAATCAGCCCAGAGCTTCCACATGAACAAGCGGGGAGCATCAGGCTGGTGAGGCCACACCCAGCAAATTGCGGCCTGACGTTAGGAGTGCACAACTCATTAGCAAACGTGTACGTCTGCGTTTCATCAGAATCATCACAAGTTATGCTAACGTTCAAGATGCTGATGTGCCAAGCTTTCACCTGTTCCAATCAAGACACGGGCAAGAGTTACGTGTTGATTTGAAGCCAGGCCAAAGTGAGCAAAGCTCAGAGTTGGCCTCAAGTAGTTATATATATTCCTACAATACTAGCTGAGCCTACCTGTAGCTTCGCTCATGGCCAATTAGTGATCCTGTTTGCCAAAAATTGCTACATTGGTCCACTGCATCTGCATTGAGTCCGCAGGCCCACAATGATGAGTCCATAAATCACTATGACTATAACCCGACCAGCATATGGGAATGTATCATCGGTTTATTGAAGTACCCTCAGGTCTATAATTATTCGGTGGCTCATTAGGGCAGCTTCCATTCTCGTAAGATACCCGATCGATCTCCTAGGAGGGAGCCAGATATCCCTCACATTTTAGATGATGTGCGGCTGCCTTTGTGAAGCCTGCACCTTGCAGTCTTCCATATAAATGTTATTCGGCACAAATTGGCCTGCAGGACGACATCAACCAACAGATCCTGCAGAAGCGTCTCACAAATGTACCGCTACGGCTTAGCTTTCAAGTTTGGCTGCTTCACCGTCACGGCCTCAACTAAATGTCGTTTACTTTAGGTTTGCTTACCCAGCCAATTTTTACCTGGAAGGCTTACCCACCTGGAACGTAACTCTCGCCCATGTCTTGATTGGAACAGTTATAGGCTTGGCACATCGGCATCTTGAACGCTAGAATAACTTGTGATGAATCTGATGAAACACTGACGTTCACGTCTGTCAATGACTTGTTCGCTCATGATGTCACGCGAATCGACGGAAGTAGCTCATTTGTATAACGGAAGTGAAAATAGTTGTATTTTAAAACCCAATTATCCGGCTTATTACTCTCCCAAAAATATATTTTTTGTGCCGATGGGTCAGGGATATCGTCCAATAAGAGGAGCCGCGTCTGTCTGTAGTGTTATAACTTGAGAACGGATTTCAATAAATCCAACTACGGTGGATTCTGGTAACTCCCAAGTGTGTTTATGATCCAATATATATATATATATATATCCCTGGTGTTGGGCTAGTGGCTAGGGTGCCGGCTTAGGATCCTAGGATCCTGGGTTCGAATCTCGGTCGATCGCCGAATTAATGCCAGGGGGGTTGACTCAGCCTGTCATCCTTCCGAGGTCGGCTAATTGAGTACCAGTTCACTGGTAATTCCCTGTTTGTCGTTGAAGGCGGAAAAAAGGGTTGGCGTCAGGAAGGGCATCCGGCCGTAAAACATTGCTTCAAAAAGGGGACCCAAAAAAAACAACAACTACCATGGTCCCCGAAAAGGCCAACCCCCGCTTTGCGGGGAAAAATGGCCTCTAAACGGTGGTTATATATATATTGTAACGGTTTTGAGAAGTGTAACGAATTTGAGAAGTGTAACGGTTTTTGGGAAGTGTAACAATTTTGGAGGAAGTGTAACGAATGTGAAAAGTATGGTTTTGTTGTGTGTAACACCCTCGTAATGTAAATAATGGTCGCAGCCGTCCTCCTAGTTAATTCCATGAAACTTACACACAGGCCACGATATATCTTTTTAAATAGTTTATTTCCTTATTCCATGTAGGCTAAATATGTGTTTCCCACTAGATTGACTTTGCATTGTATCAAACGAAATAAGCGTAGGCCCTTTCAATTTCCCCAAACATCTCCGCTCTCCAAAGTTCCTGTCAAAAGGGGTGCGAGTGGTGTTCAATCCCGCAAGCCGCCATTGCCCATGTGCTCATCTCGGAGAAGAGGGGGGTAGGAGCCGCCAACTCACAGGCGTGGCACGTCGTCATGAGCAAAGGAGGAATCGGACCGCCCTAACAGCCAACCAGCACCGCGGTTAGCGACCCGGTAGGCGTGCCCTCGCAGCCGGCGGCTTGATTCCGCCCCGAGTGATAAAAGCGACTGGAAGGGACTGCTTCACCAGATGGGAGATGAGCGAAGAGGTGACATGCGAGAGGAGCTGTGAGCTGAACTGTGAGCTGTGAGAGGAGAGACGCTCCAAGCCAAAAAGGAGAGGTACTTGGAAAGGAAACAACCTTTGGAGCGACGCGCTGAGAGGAGGGAGACGGCTCCACCAGGAGGAGAGGAGCAGGTGTGACCGAGCCAGCGCGTGACGTCTACAGCATCGGCAGCGGATACGCGACCGAGGGTTTTCCCACCAAAAACGCGAGGAATTGAGAGCTGCTACCTCTGACCCTGCCTCCCTCTCCAGCAACCCACCTCCGCCATCCCTGCCTGCAATTTCCCCCGTGTAAGTGTGAACGTCGTCTGTCCTAATCGTTGTCCTGGGGTTAAGTAAATTGAATAGTGTAAGTTAACAATTCGCTGTGTGACTGCTTCTTCCATCCATTGCTTGTGTGTGTATAATAAATCTGTTCTTCCTCCGTACTCTGTCTTCTTCTCTTTTTCCTTCTCTTTCGGTCGCTTTAGAGGTTTCCCGATTGAATATCTGTGGTGCAATCTGGTCAACGTCGGGTGGAATCGGGCTAATCGGGGAGTAACTGTTCGGTCGCGGTTGGACCATCCGCTCGGCCCATCATAACATCTAAACCGCGTCTGTAACAATATATATATATATATATATATATACAGTGAAACCTTGACTTACGAGTTTAATTCGTTCTGTGACCGAGCTCGTAACTCAATTTGCTCGTTTCTCAAATTAAATTTCCCCATTAAAATGCATTGAAATGCTATTAATCCGTTCCAGCCCGCCAAAAACCACACCAATTTTTTTTTTAATATACAGTATATATAAAAATATCTCGCGCTTTATATTTCACCTGTATGCAGCATACAAGTTGGCAGGATGGCCTGGACTGGAGGTACGCACACTTGACTCTAAACTGTCCAGCCTGGGTTTGAATCCCGACCCAGCTATAACCTGTCATGTCGGTGTTTCACAGGCAGGGTGATTCATCAATGTGTGTACCGCTAAACTGGGCGCCCCGTTTGCGTCCCATTAGTTGTTGGATGTTAAGGATCTGTGTAGTGTTCTGGGCCCTGTGCTATTTCTGGTCTTCATCAATGACCTCATCGAAATGAGGATCTGTGTAGTGTTCTGGTAGTGTTCTGGGCCCTGTGCTATTTTTGGTCTTCATCAATGACCTCATCGAAATGACCTCATCAATGACCCATCGAAAACCTTGATATTTTCTACCCCCGGTAATTCACCCCAGAGTCCTTGCAGTGTTCATATGTTTTATTCCTCTCCCACCTCCCCCCAAGTCCTCCCGATGTCCCTGCTCTCAAATGTTGTGTTTGTGTCCTTCCCCCTCTCTCCCCATATTGTCTGCCGCTCCCCTTGTTTTTTGTGTTTTGTGTGTCGGTTTGTCTTTTTGTGTGATTAATGTTAGCTCTTTCACGAGCCTCGATCTTGTATACAAAAAAAATAAAAAAAATCCGTGTCTTCCACAAAGAGAAGGCGAGCTATCGCCGGCACTCTGAACAAGTTGTGGCCTGGCATGCTCTTCTCCTCTGCCGTTATATACGTCCTCCTCGGCATCTTTTTCCAGAAGAGCCCTGTCTCGTCACAGTTGAAGATTTGCTGGGGGATGTATCGTTCGGCTTCTATCAGTTCGGCAAAAGTTATAATAAAATCGTCAGCTGCCTTCACATCCGAGCTTGCTGCCTCACCATGCCTGACGACGGAGTGAATGCCGGTCCTCTTCTTAAAATTATCAAACAATCCCCGACTGCCTTTGAATGACTTCCGATGCCTCATCCGTTGATGTTGCCGCCGTCTGCTGCACCAAATCCCCGTAAATGTCTCGTGCCTTCTCACACATGATGCTCTCGGTCACGGTATCTCCTGCTAGCTGCTTCTCCGTCAACCACACAAACAACAACTTCTCCATCTCTTCATGGACAGAGGTCCGGAGCTTTGAAATAATCGTAACGCCCTTGGCTGGCATTATAGCCTTTATCGACTCCTTCTGCTTCAAAATCGTACATATCGTAGAAGTACTACGATCGTACTGCCTCGCCAAGTCGACAACACGCACACCTCGCTCATGTTTTTCGACGATTGCGTGTTTTATATCCAAGCACATCATCCTCTTCTTCTTCTCAGCACTGCCCTTGACACTCAATTTCTTAGGACCCATGGTTAAAACTAAGAAATTTTACAAAATAACCAAAATGCGAAAACAAAGCAGCAGCGATATACGGCAGAGATGCTTGCACGGCAAGATAACCACGTGACCGGAACCCACCTGGTGGCGGGTGGCGTAAGCTCGTAACTCAGATCTCGGCTCGCATCTCAAAGCAATAAACCGCCCGAGCGACGGCTCGTATCTCGGAAAACTCGTAAGTTGGTGCACTCGTAAGTCAAGGTTTCACTGTATATATATATTGTTGCGAATATGGAATTTGGCCTCCATATCCGCTTGTAAATATTCCCCTATTTCCCCAATACTCCCCAACTATCCCCAATCCCCCATTCCCTAGTCCCATTGTCTGTAAACAACACTCTGTAGAACCGACCTTCCCCTTTTTCCCCCATTAAATGTCGTGCCCAGGTCCACCGCATCTCACGTAGACAACTTTCGGACATCTTGCTAGTTATTCTTAGTCTATGTCAGTTAAGGACTCCTTTCCATTAATTCTGACTCTTCGTTGCACCAGAATGTGATTATATGGCACCAGTAGTGAGTTTAGGACCTTCCCATACCTCCTTCCATCTTCTTCCCCAAACAACAACAACAACAACAACTACAGCTACAACAACAACTACAACCACGGCGCGCGGGGGGAGTGTGCGTCCTCCCACCAGCTCGGTTAGCCGCCATGACCATGCGCTCCACGGGGTTACCACGAAGGGGCTCCCTGTCAGCCCCTCGTCAAGGGCGGAGCCGGTAACCCCCCCGCATGCACCCAATGAGAAGCAACGAGCCGATTCCATCTGGGGTGGAGCTAACGAGCCGAGGGCGTGTCACTCCCCGCCGGATATACGCAGCGACTTACCGGATGTGAGAGGAGATGCGCCCCCAGCTTGAGACGACAAGACGCCACCTCGAGCGCTGTGAAACCTCCTGCATCTACTGGACCGTACAGTACCCTGTCCTTGAGCCAAGAGTGCACCTTGAGCCATCGATACCCGCTTTCCTTGCCATCAATCCCCGTGTGAGTCAGCCTTTTGTCCCGTTTATCTGTCGTCTGTTGGGGTTAATATAAGAGTGTGTCTAAGTGCTTGTCTTTCTATGCTGTCCCTCTCATCCCTGTAATCTGACCTTCCGCCTTAATATAATCTCCTCCGGAGGTCTTGAGAACCGTATCCCTGGTGTCGTGTCATTTTAATCCCAGCCGTGTGTCTTTTCCTTCATTGATCTAGCGTAGCGCGATTAGTCAACGTTCGGGTATAATCGGGTAACTTGTGCAGACGTGGTCATACCAAACCGCTCGGTAAATAACATCTAAGCCGCGTCTGTAACAATATATATACACACATACAAAGATTGGCATATATATATATATATATATATATATATATATATACACAAATAATTAAGTTAAGCACCCCCCCCCCGTTTTTTTACAACCTCGCACATTACAAGTTTGTTGTCGTCAAAACAGTGTAATATACCCATGATATTGCTATATTTTCTGGAGAAGTGATATTATGGTCACATAAAAACATAACAATCATGCCGTTTTCAATATTTTATTCTGAATAATTTAAGGTGAAATTTTTTGGGAATTTTAGGCATATTTTCACCTCAATTTAAGTATGGAGCTATAGGTCCATCACGGACAGTGTGGATGACGTTTATGTTTTCTAACGTACAGTCATTGTTCTGAGAAGACCTCTAGCGATCTTTGCGTCAATAACGTGTGTAGGACCCACGTGATCGGATCACTGACTCAACCCTACGTCTCATAGACCCTGTAAGCCGTCGTATGCGTTGCTGTGGCAGGTTGAACCCCCTCGAGCACGTTTGGGACATGTTGGGACGACAAATTGCGAAGATGGTCCCTCCAATAGCCAATCTGGATGAATTGGAACGTGCATTACATCGGGAATGGAACAACCTGCCACAGCAACGCATACGACGGCTTACAGGGTCTATGAGACGTAGGGTTGAGTCAGTGATCCGATCACGTGGGTCCTACACACGTTATTGACGCAAAGATCGCTAGAGGTCTTCTCAGAACAATGACTGTACGTTAGAAAACATAAACGTCATCCACACTGTCCGTGATGGACCTATAGCTCCATACTTAAATTGAGGTGAAAATATGCCTAAAATTCCCAAAAAATTTCACCTTAAATTATTCAGAATAAAATATTGAAAACGGCATGATTGTTATGTTTTTATGTGACCATAATATCACTTCTCCAGAAAATATAGCAATATCAT
This sequence comes from Myxine glutinosa, assembly GCF_964187855.1. Classification (NCBI taxonomy): domain Eukaryota; kingdom Metazoa; phylum Chordata; class Myxini; order Myxiniformes; family Myxinidae; genus Myxine; species Myxine glutinosa. Next base: position 194,333,907 of record NC_136262.1, on the reverse strand, counting down.
GGGTATATTACACTGTTTTGACGACAACAAACTTGTAATGTGCGAGGTTGTAAAAAAACGGGGGGGGTGCTTAACTTAATTCTTTGTGTATATATATATATATATATATATATATATATATATATATATATATATATATATATATATATATATATATATATATATATTGTTATGAATTTGAGAATGGTGTTTTTTTGTGTTGTAAAATATCACCCTCCTTCCTCCAGTTGTTGTGTATAAAGGTCAAAGGGCGTCCCTTAGTTAGGTCATATACCATCACGTAGCCAAATCATAGATTTCCTCCTTGTTGGTAGTTATTTCCTTATTCTGTGTATTAGGTTAAGGCTCTGCTTCCATTAATTGACACTCCATTGCACCGAATCCAGACAAGGTAGTATCCCCTTTCAATTTCCCCAGAACCTCCATTGGATTCCCCTTTCCTCAATTGCCAACTGCATTGAGCGGTTCGCTGAATTCTGCTGCAGGTTGTTGTTTTCACTGCAAGACTCCATTAGCCACGAGGTCATCTCGGAGCCGAAGGTGGGAGGAGTCGGCCCAGCGCCGGGAACAAGGCGTGGCCTTGCCAACGCCTCCTCTAAGGGCGGGATCGGTGAGCCCTCGCGACCAATCAGGGCCGAGGCGACCTCACCGATGGGCGTGTCCTGGAGGCCGGCAGCTTGATCGCCCAAAGGAGATACAAGCGCGTGCGGAAGCCTTTGGAAGAGTTGCGTCAGAACAAGCGCGTGCGGAAGCCTTTGGAAGAGTTGCGTCAGAGATACGGCAGATGCGTGACCCAGCTGATTTCTGCAGAGAGCCGCTTCAACCAGCCCCGTTTCAACCAGCCGCGTGAAGCCCTGACGGGGCAGCGAGTGACCTTGCCGGTGTGCGGTGTAAAGCCGAATACAAGGAGCTGCCGGCTCCTCGCTTCCCGCCCGGAGTGGACCTGCTCGCTGTGCCCTGTGATTCCACCTGCTCATCCCTCCAAACCATTCCTGCCATTCCATTCTCTTGTGTACGTAAGTTTGTTTTGTTTGTTCTGTCCTGGGTTAAGTAAGACTGTTTATAGGTAAGCTAAGGTGCACTGTGTCCGCTTCTTCTTCTTCTGCTGTTTTTATTTTATTATCCTTCCTCCTCCTTGGTTATTTTTGGTTGTAAATAGCAGTAATAAATTATATTCGTATTTCAAACCCTTTTTGTTCTTCTTCTTCTTCACATCTGTCATCTTTGTCTTTTTCCCATTGAATACCTGTGGCACGATTTGGCCAACGTTCAGGATCGGGTTAGTCTTTGTTAACGGTTCGTGCCGCGGCTGCCATCCGCTCGGCAAATTAACATCTTATCCGCGGTCGCGAACGAAGCTTCTCACCTGCCTCTGGAGGGAGCTTGTGCAGTTTCAGGGACCACGTCGGTCAGTCACAAACGAGGGGACTAATCCCCCCTCGAGAAAGGATCCGAGGCCGACGTTGGGTTCCGTAACAATATATATATATATATATATATATATATATATATATATATATATATACACAAAGATATATATATGCAAATACATTTTTTTTTTTTTGTAAGGGCACATGGACACATGTCAAAACTGCAAATGCCAACACATGACGTTGGTTATCCCTGCACGGAGAGTAAGCAGGATCTCCCAGGAATCCCCTTTTTTTTTTAAGCTCACATGGAACGAAGTTCAGGGGAGCTGTCTGTCCGTCCGTCCGTCCACACTTGAAACTTCTTCTACGAAACCGCTGATGGGATTGCGACCAAATTTGGCACAAATGATATTTGTTGTGTTGTGACTAAAGGTTGTTCACAGCATTAAAAATAATAATAATAATAAAATAACAATAATAATAATAATAATAATAATAATAATCTGGGTCTAAGGGGGTCTACCAGGGGTCAAAGTGGATCCAGGTTTGACCCCCCCCCCCCCCCCCCCCCCCAAAATAGGAATTTGCTTTTTCCTCTGAAACTACACACAATATTTCGATGAAACATGACCACAACCTTCATCACCCATGATGTACCTAAGATTGTTCACGGCATTAAAAAAACAACTGCCTCTTTGGGGATTTACAGGGGGGAGGGGAGGAGGGTCAAAAGTGGGTCTGAACCCCCAAAATAGATATTTGCTTTCTTCTCTGAAACATACACTTTTTCGATGAAACTTCACCACAACCTTCACCACGCGTGATGTACCAAAGTTTGTTCACGGCATTAAAAAACAAAAATCTGCCTCTTTGGGGTTTTTTTTTTTTTTTTTTTTTTTTTTTTTTTTGTATACAATATCGAGGCTCGTGAAAGAGCGAACATTAATCACATGAACACACAGAAAGACAAACCGACACATAAAACATATAACATAGGGAGCGGTAGACAAGATGGGGAGAGAGGGGGAAGGACACAAACACAACATTTGAGAGCAGGGACCGAGAGACATGGAGACATCGAGAGATCTGAGAGAGGCGAGGGCTTTGGGGGGGGGGGGGGGGGGGGGGCGTGGGAAGGGGGCAGTGGGAGAGGTATAAAACATATGGACACTGCCAGGACTTCCAGGAAAGAAGTTGGAATTTCAAACAAGGTGGATCTGGGATGAATTAGCGGGGGTAGAAAAGATCAAGGTTTTGGATGGGGGAAGATAAGAGATGGTGGTGAACAGCTGTTTTAAAGACCTGGAGGGAGGAGTGGGATTGAAGGGAGTGAGGGAGTTTGTTCCAGAGGCGGGAGAAAAGAGGAATGAAAGAGTGAAGGTGAGCGGAGAGCCGAGATTTCGGCAGTTTAACCATCAGAGGGTTGCTGGCAGATCTTGTGCGACCTGTAGGAATATTTGGGGGACAGAGCACAGAGAGAGCTGGGGGTGCAAGGCCGGAGAGGAGTCGGTAGAAGACAGAAAGACCACCTACCTGCCTGCGGTGAGTGAGTGAAAGGCCCTCAGAGATAGCTTCATCGCGGGAGATTCCAATAATTCTGAAAGCTTTGGTTTCAACAGCGTGAAGCCGAGCTAGGTGTGAGGCAGGAGCACCGGCCCATAGGGGAGAACAGTATTCCATTGAGCTGCGGATGAAAGCCTTGTATGTGGTGAGGAGCTCAGGTGTGCCGAGGAAGGACTTCGCACGACGGAGGATGCCCAGTCGGCGACTGGCTTTGGAGGCCAGCTTGGAAATGTGGTTTTCCCAAGAAAGATCATGGCAGATAGTGAGACCCAAAATCTTGAGCGACAGAACTTCTTGGAGAGGATTGTTGAGAAAGTAGATGGGAGGGTTGTCCAGTCGATCTTTTCGGAGAGACATAGTAAGAGTGTGAGATTTGTCAGGATTGAAAGACATGTTCCACTTGTTTGACCAGTCTGTGATTTTGTCCAGGTCTTCAGAGAGTGAGGAGGCAGCAGACTGCCGATCTGAGGGAAGAGGAATGGAGCGGCAGAGAGTGGAGTCATCAGCAAAGAGATAGAGAGGATTTTCGAGAGAGTCAGAGAGATCATTGATGAAGACCAGAAAAAGCACGGGGCCCAGAACACTGCCTTGGGGAACTCCAGCCTGAACAGGAAGAGGAGATGAGAGAAACCTATTCAGGGCCACACGTTGACGACGACTAGAGAGGAAGTCCGCCAGCCATGCGTGGAGATTTCCATGGATACCAAAGGAGGAGAGTTTGGTGAGCAGAGCGGGGTGCCAGACCGTGTCGAAGGCACGTGATATGTCGAGGGAGACAGCTCTAATTTCCTGTTTGGCATTGAGGACCTCCATCCATTGTTGAGACAGCAGAAGCAGCATGTCCAGAGTAGAGTGACCTGGTCTGAAACCAAATTGATGATCAGAGATCAAGCCATTGGAGAAGAGGAAAGATTTCATATCAGAAGCAATGATGGATTCCATGACTTTGCTGATAATTGGGAGAAGGCTGATTGGTCTGTAGTTGCTAGGATCTGTTTTTGCACCTTTTTTGTGCAAAGCGGTGATGTTGGCTGATTTCCAAGCAGATGGCAGTTGACCTTGAGCAAAAGAGAGGGTGAAGAGAACAGAGAGAGGGTGAGATAGAGCAGCAGAGCAGGATTTTAGGACCCGTGGGCTGATGCCGTCGGGTCCAGTTGCAGAATCAGAGTCGAGGGTTGACAGAAACTTTTCCACCTTGTCAGGAGGAAAGGACACGGAGTCCAGGAGCAGCAGGGTACGACTGGGTATGGTGGGTACAGAGAGGGATGGGTTTGGGACACAAGATTTAGAGGCAAACACAGAGTTGAGGCATTCAGCTTTTTCATGTGCGGAGTCAGCTGTGTAGCCGTTTGAGGTAAGGGAGGGGATGGAGGGGGAACAAACACCAGAAACGGATTTTCCGTCTTATCGGAATTGGGGGATTTGGAATTGGGGGAATTGGGGGAATTGGGGGAATTGCCCCCCAAAATCAGTGTTTGCTTTCTTCTCAGAAACTGCACATGCAATTCCGATGAAACGTCACCACAACCTTCATCACCTGTGTTGTACCAAAGTTTTTTCCTGGCATTAAAAAAAAATCAGGGTCTAAGGTGGTCTATGGGGAGGCTTGCCCCACAAAATTTGTATTTGCGTTTTTTTCTCAGAACCTACACAAACAATTTTAATGAAACGTCACCACAACCTTCGTCATCCATGATGTACCAATGTTTGTTCAAGGCATTGGAAAAATTGGGGTCTGAGGAGGTACACGATTATGTTAGTATGATTCTACATGCTGCCCTGTCTTCTCGCAACCATTGAAAGTGGTTTAAAATACCTTTAGCCAGTGCAGTATACCGTTTATTCTACCAGGTGAGCGCCAGGGGTATTGCGTTTTCTTCCCCGAGATTAACCATCGCAGCAAAGATTGGCATTTCTCTCAGCGAAGCGACGGGTCTTATATTCGAGGATCTCATTTTAAAATACCTGATTGTGTCCCTTTAAAAATGAACTGGAAATTTGGCCCAACATGCCCGTGTTGTATCCACGTTATTTAACCAACGATGTTGAACCATCTGTACATTTCTCCCCATTCGATGTTGAACCATCTGGAATGTCTCCTGTTGATCCCAAATGGTCAGCACAAGCACAGATCTTCTGGTTCGGAGGAGGATCGCTTGAAAACTGTGCACACGAACGAATTTATAAACCCAATCCGCTCATTCCCTCCCACTCAGCCAATGAGGCCAGGGACCGTTACGCTGTCAAGAGGTGAGGTAACCTGCTCTACCACAGACCTCCACGGACTTCTTACCCGCCCCCCTTATCCCTCTTCTTCCTCCTCCTCAACCATCAACATCATAAGCATGACCCCAACCAGTCAGTACCATCTGATCCCAACACTAAAGCACGAATAAATATCCTTTCCACATCATTTAAAGTACAAGTCCGGGTCCAACGTGGGTCTGGCGCAAGACCTACCTCAGGAACGCTGTGACACAACCAGAACACCGCCATGTCGCACCAACCGCCCCGGAGTCCGCTCGCTTGACGTCACCCGAATATGCGATAAGACGGAAGCTCCTACGCTTTTACCGACGTCACCGAGTCGAATTTGAACGCGTGACGTCACGCGCCTCTCAACGACACCCGCCCACACGTACAACTTGACGATTCGCGCCGTGCGTGTAACGTCACGCGCTTCCCCAAGACTTCCGCCCCCACGCACAACTTGAACATTCGCGCCGTGCGCGTGACGTCCTTGGTTATGGAGGTGACTTTCGGTTCCAGTTCCAATGTTTTGGCAATACAGTACAGTACAGTACATCTTGCACCGCACCGGTTCGATATTAAAAGCGAATCCAGTCCGTGTTTTGCGATGTACAGCTGTAAAACAGCAACACGGTTATTATTCATTTCCGGAGGTTTTAAATTACTGTGTGCTCTGCAATGAATATCGAGTTAGTCCAGACTGCAATTAAGTGTATTATGTTTATTAAAGGGAAAATACACAGAATATTAATCATTTTCACGATAATTCACGAGCTGCATGTTGATTTCATTGCTATCCCCTACAGGCCGCTCTCTACCAACCACCTTTGGAGAGGGAACAGACCCATCAACCAGGTGTTGTCCAAGTCAAGGCATTGGCGTCACCACCACTCAGCAAGCGCTCTTCAGACTTCAATGTTTAAAACTGTCACTGAACATCAGCTGTAGAAACGCCGGTGTAATGCGCAGCTGTAGGAAAGGTTTCAGAAATACGATAAACAACGTAGAACAGGTATTACGGGAGTGTCAAAACACGAAAGGTGGTTTCCTCGTAATTCCGCCAAGGCAGGCAAAGCTGGAGAAAAAGCAAAATTTTAAAGAGAATAGTTCTTCGTATTTAATTTCTTGTTCTTCTTCAACGGCTGGTTATTTCCACGTTCTTGTGGGATTGACCAGGGGAAGGTTTTGACCTCGGTCTCACCTGCATCGGATGGTCAAGCCTGACGTTCGACTAACTAAGGAGTTAGGGCTGGAATTTGGTCATGGTGCCGGCGATAACTCGCCTACTAATCGCGAAGGACACCGTGGCGTCTTTGACGTCAACCAACTAATTCTGGTAGACAGGACGCCAAGATTAACGTATATCCGAGGAATGGCACCCATAGTCATACGCATTGATGAATCACCCTGGCTGTGAAACAACGAATGGGATGACAGTTTATAGCTGGGTTGCAAACTTGGGATTCGAACCCAGGAAACTTGGAATTCAAACAGCTTACGGGAGAGTATGCATACCTCTAGGCCATCCTCCTAGCCCTACCAGCGGATTAAAATTTTTTTTTTTAAATTCACACCTCAGGGAAGAGAGAGGTGACAGCAGGTAGAAGACAGTGCCTCGGCAGTCACAACATGCAGACCCAACGAGATGAACAAAAAGAAGGGAGGTGGGAAGGAAATATAGCAATCTGAAAGTTTATACCATTACTCTCCAAAAAAGAAAAATAATCAACAGCTTTTGAACTATTGAATAAACTACTTGGATTCACAGTTTAGAATTTAATTTGTCATGTGTATGATGGAAACTGGTTATTGAGGAGAGAAACCCAGAAGGAAATTGGACGTGAAAGATGGCATGTTACAACTATCCTTGACCGTGTTATTCTGAAAATTCACGTGCAAATGGTCTCCGCAGAATCTGTTGGTCTGCACACAACCCATGTCAATAGAAATCTGTGTGTGATTTAACACCATATGAATTGGCTCATGCCATCAGGTGGGTTAAAGGGAGGATGACTCAGACTGCCATTCCTTCCCAGTAAAATGTTCATCGCTTTGCCTTTTATTTGGGCACTGACAATATACCGTCAGATTGGCCAGTTTAAGGGGAACACATTCAGGTCGCCAGGTGGTTTCAAGTTACAACCCTTCTTTAGGCTCGTCATCCTGTCACCTTTCCCAGAAGAAACAGCTTCTATCCATAATGACCTTTTTGTTGTTGTTTTGGGGACGCGGGGGAGATGAAGACATGTTCGAGGCTCATGGAAGAACTATATCAAAATTGAACAAAATGGAAAGGGAGAAACACTAACAGATGAGGAGTAGAAATGAGAGTGATATGAAGAGGGGAAGGATACATGGGGGTTAACAACTTGCACACAACCTGAATGAAACAGCAAGAAGAGGAAGGGGAAAGCAGGGACGAAGCGGAAAATTAACAAACCAACCGACAACTGAAACAAAAGTAAGTGACGTAGAGGGGGGAAAAAAATCAAAATAACATGGGAAAAAGGAGTGCTTGGTAATGGGGTATTTTTGTGTAGAAGAGATCACGAGTATGGATGGAGGTGACCTGAGGTTGTGATGAATAGTTATCTTTGAGGGCCTTGCTTTTAATGGTATCTAGGAAAGCAAGGTGTGTGTGAGGCAAGGTCACCAGTCCTAAAGGGAGAGCAGTACTCCATCAAGCTGTGAATGAAGGCCTTACAGGTTGTCAAAAGTTCAGATTCGCCAAGGAAAGCCCTTGAAGGCAGAGGAAAGCCCTTGAAGGCAGAATGCCCAGACGGTGGCTGGCTATGGAGGTCATGTTGGAAATATAGTCTGACGGTGAGGCCCCAAAGTTTGATTGACTTAATCTCTTCAAGTGGTTTCTTTTTGGAAGTAGATGGGAGAGCTTCCCAGACCGTCCTTTTTGAGAGACGTCGTGAGCGTGTGGGATATGCCAGAGTTGGACGACATATTCCAAGTGTTGGACCAGCTCCTCACTCTCTCAATGTCTGCAGGGAAGGGAGGCTGCTGCCTGCATATCTGAAGGATGAGTGATGTTAAGGCAGAAGGTGATACCTACAAAGAGCAATCAACCATCAGCTTTGAGCCACATAATTTTGTACATGCTTGATGCCAATCGCACGAGGTCCAGAAGGTCGAATAATTCACATTCCTCAAGCACAGCACTATCGACAGCAGAACAAGCGACTGTATATGCGACACATCACAACTGGAGCTTGTAACATTGACACCATGTTCTTTTCACCGACATGTCTAGATGCCTCGACAGTGTCGGATGCAGGGTCAGATCACCATGCCTGGACTCATCCCTCTAGAGTCTAGCCCCTTGGTTCTTAACCTGGGTTCGACCGAACCCCAAGGGTTCAGTGAGCCAGTCTCAGGGGTTCCGCGGAGGTCCTCCGAAACGCATTGCAATTTGTTTTTTTTTGTTTTTAGTTTTGTATCAATTTTGAATCGATGTGTAATTACGCTTATTATTTATATTATTATTATTTTGCTATGTATGTTATGAACGAATGGAAATGTTATTTGTAATTGTATTCCCATCCCATTTGTGGTTTCTCTGGTCTGTGTTTAAGATAAGTTGTTTCACACTGACTAGTAAGTTGAATCAATGAGCAACTTGCTAATTATTCTGTTGATGGTGCTTACTTGCTTACTGGATTTTGGACTTTGCAGGTGTTCGGAAATTCCAGTGAATAGCCTCGATTAGCTTGCCGTGTGCCGTGCGTCATTGGCCTTACTTTGGAGTTACTGATTAATTGAAAAGTAAGTTGGAAATGTTTGTGGATATGCAGGGCGGGTTCAGAGTTATATTAAAATCAAAAGTGGATGGCGATTATAAAATATGATTGAATTACTCAGAAAATTAGGTGGAGGTAATATAACTCCTTTGGTCGCAATTCAAAACTAACAATTCGCAGTTTTCTATGTCATATTATAATGAGGTGACATAGAGTTGAGTAGATAATAAATCCCGTCATCGTAACTATAAGTTATGTTTTCTTCGTTAAAATTTTATCAGATTTCAGAGAGGTACTGATTATATTTAAGCATGTTCCTTTTTTAATTTTTGTCATATAATTATTTGCCCGAACTCAATTAAGATCAGTTTGTTACTTTTTTTTTGTTTTTTCGCAGTATGTCGAGCAAAAAAGCAAGTGGTCAGAGGATTACGTGCGGTACGGGTTCACGTGTTTGACGGAACGGGAGAGAAGTCAGCATCCTCAATGCATGCTTTGCAATGTCAAGTTGAGCAACTCCAGCCGAGCACCAGCAAAACTATGGGAACACTTCAAAAAAACTGCATGGCGAGGGGCAGTACAAAGATGCAATGCTGGATGAATTCAAATTGAAGAGTGTCCGATTCGACGCAAGTGCTACCTTGCCCACTCTCGGCTTCGTTCCAATTGACAAACCGATCCTCACCGTGTTGTATGAAGTTGCGTACCTGATCGCAAAGCAGGGAAAACCTCACACCGTTGGCGAGACACTCATCAAACCGGCCGCATTGAAGATGGCCAACATCATGCTGGAAAAAGCTGCTGAAAACAAGTTGTCTCTCGTTCCACTCTCAAATGACACCATCAGATGCAGAATCGACGACATGAGCGACGACATCCTCGCCCAGGTAGTTGCAGATTTAGTCGCGGACCCGACGAAAGTCAGCCTTCAACTTGACGACACCACCGACGTTTCGAATTTGAGCCAGCTCATCTTATTTGTGCGTTATGTCAAAGGAGACGAGATCAAGGAAGACTTTCTGTTCTGCAAGCCTCTCACAACAATGACGAAGGCAGCTGACATGAAGAAGCTTGTAGACGACTTCTTCAGAAGCAACGGCCTCTCGGGAACATGGTGTCTGCAGTTTGCTCGGACGGAGCTCCAGCCATGCTGGGATGCAACTCCGGTTTTGGAGCGCTGGTGAAGGCCTATGCACCACACATCATCGTCACGCACTGCATCCTGCACAGACACGCGCTGGCATCAAAATCCCTGCCTCCAAAACTGGCCAATGTTCTGAAAATCGTCGTTGAAACTGTGAATTACGTGTGAAGCCATGCTCTGAATCATCACATCTTCAAAGAGCTGTGCAATGAAATCGGCTCTGAATTCGAAGTCCTTCTCTACCACTCTAATGTTCGATGGTTATCACGAGGGAAGGTAGTGAGCCGTGTTTTTGCCTTGCGTGTCGAATTAGCCCTGTTTTTGCGAGAACACCAGCATTGCCATGCAACGCACTTCCAAGAGTCAGAGTTCATCCTCGCCTTGGCATACTTGGCTGACATCTTCGAAGCACTCAATCATCTCAATTGCCAGATGCAGGGTGGTGGAGTGAATGTCATCGAATATGAAGAAAAGCTGAGCGCTTTCCGAAAGGAGTTACCATTGTGGAAGTGGCGAACAGAGAACGACAACTTCGCGAACTTTTCGCTACTGGACGAGTGCGTGAGCGGGATCGAAGATGAGTCTGAAGTTGGAGGCCCTGCTGTACCGGGGAAGCTGAAGTAAGCGATTGCCACGCACTTGGATGAGCTGGGAAAGTCATTCGACGGCTACTTCCCCGACCAAGAGCAAGACCCAGCACGGGTGCGGCAGCCGTTTACTTTCGATGTTGCAACGGCAGATGTCAACGACCAATACCTCGACAACCTCATCGAACTTCAGCAGATCCAGACTCAACAACAACTCTTTGGCACAACAATGCTCTCAACGTTTTGGTGCCGCCAAATGGAAGGGTATCCTCACATCGCTAAAATTGCCCTTGAGATCCTCACGCCGTTCGTTACAACGTATCTCTGTGAGCATGCGTTTTCGAAACTGGTGGACACTAAAACAAAGAAAAGGAGCAGGCTTGCATGCGAAAATGATTTGAGTGTGGCCCTTGCCAAAACAAAACCACGCATTTCCCAGACCGCCTCCCAAAAAGAAGAACAGAAAACGCATTAAGATGCAATTCTTCTGAATTTTTTTGTCAAATCTGAGGGGTTCCGCGAGTGTTCGGTGGGTTTCGTTAGGGTTCGGTGCCTTTAAAAGGTTAAGAACCACTGCTCTAGCCCAATAGCAAGGTCACATCTTCAACTTTATGGGAGGCAATGCTCATCTACACCATGCACACTCAGTCAAGGCTTCACTTCAGAATGACATCACTTGATTGCAAAATTTGCAAAATTTCTGGATATTTTTCAACAAGACTGAGGCTTCAAGAGCAAGTGATGGAGGGCATGCAGAATCAGAACCAATGAGCCATTACAAATCGTTTGTTGAGGTTTTCATGAATGATCTTGGTCTGAGTATACAAATGGTAAAGTAGAATGAGTGGAAAAGAAGAGCAAGTCATCAGTTGGTCTGCTCTGCAGCATGCCACTTTGCTTTGCTTTGTGCATTGCTTGTGCTTCACCTTTTAAACAAACACAAGTTTAGACAACACCCATCCCATCTACCAGTTGTCATACCCATCTACCAGTTGGACAATGGGATCCACAAACCTAACATTTTGTACCTTTACGTGACATTTTCCATAACAATTTTGTTTCTCGGCACGAGACATTTCAGTGAAGTTCCATCTGCCTTGATAAGTTAGATTTTTGGCTTGCTGCAACAACAAAAAAAGTCATCAGAAATGCCCAGCAAAACAAAATAAATGTGGTGGCAGCAGGATGAGATCTGTTGGTAGCTTATGCAACGTGAGAAATGTGAGTTATATTAGGTCAGAAAAAGGATTTGAGATGTGAACAGGGAAAATGTAAAATGTCGATTTGGTGCTGGACAAGCACAATAACATTCCTGGCAAACATTTCATAATTTGCGGTAAATGGACGAGTAAAACGTTTTTACAGCAATAATTTGTAACCCTACTCTGAATTTGCAATTGGTCACTGGCTTTGACCCCAATACAATTTTATATTCTGGACCCGAGGCATCAAAAAGCAGTATATATATATATATGTGTGTGTGTGTATATATATATATATATATATAACTGTGAGAAATAATAGAAACTCCACAGTACGAGCAGGGCGTCTCATTTGCATTAAATAAATAATCGGGAGATTAAATCAGACGCGGGCGTAGCTTCAGGACGGTCGATCTTTAATTTTCGACAAGCTTTCGACCAACAAAGGTCTTCTTCTTAGTCGTCCCCAAGTTCAGCGGAAGTGAACTATATAAGAGAGCCGTTGGTCTGTCTGTCTGTGTCACTATTTTTCTCAGAGATGGCTGAACGGATCTTGTCAAACTTTCAGAGGTTCATCAGTGGAATTTTCCTCGGAATCATTGGAATCTCCCGCGATGAAGCTAACTCCAAGGGCCTCTCACTCACTCACCGCAGGCAGGTTGGTGGTCTTTCCGTCTTCTACAGACTCCTCTCTGGCCTTGCCCCCCTAGCTCTCTCTGGGCTCTGTCCCGCAAATATTCCTACAGGTCGCACAAGATCTGCCTGCAACCCTCTTATGGTCAAACTGCCAAAATCAAGACTCTGCTCACCTTCACTCCTTCATTCCTCTTTTCTCCCGCCTCTGGAACAAACTCCCTCACTCTCTTCAATCCCACTCCACCCTCCAGGTCTTTAAAACAGCTGTTCACCACCATCTCTTATCTTCCCCCATCCAAAACCTTGATCTTTTCTACCCCCGCTAATTTCACCCCAATTCCACTTTTTTGAAATACCAACTTCTGTCCTGGAAGTCCTTGGTGTCCTTGTGCTTTATACTTCTCCCTCCCCCCCCCCCCCTTCCCACGCCTCCTCCCCCCAAGCCCTCTCCCTTCCACAGATCTCCCTGCTCTCAAATGTTGTGTTTGTGTGCTTCCCCTTCTCTCCCCATCTTGTTTTCCGCTCCCTCTTTTTATATATTTTGTTTGTCTGGTTGATTTGTTTGTGAAGTAAATGTTAGCTCTTTCACGAGCCTCGATTCAGTATACAAACAAAAAAAAAAAAAAAAAAAAAAAAGTGAGTGCGTGGGAGTGTTTTAGGCAAAAAAAGGTAATAAAAATTTTGAAAAAAAAAATGTTAGTTTTTTTTGGATTTTAAAAAAAATCACTCTATAGTGCCAAAGCATTTTTGATTAATGACACTTATAATTATATACAAGCACACATTCACATACATAAATACAAAACAATTTGCAAACATTTGAACACAAAAAATCAAACAATTCCGGAAGTGCACGAAGTTGGTAGTAAAGCTTCTTCTTCTTCCTGAAAGTAATCCGACAACTCAGAAACGTGATGAACGGTACATTCACCAGCAGATATTCAACAAAAAGGTGATATGATGATTTGACATTTGTGATGGATTCTGATATGGATGCAATTGCTTTTCCATTATATTTGCCCTAATTTCAAATATGTTAATGTTTCTTTTTCGCTTGAGCCACGCAGGGTACTCCAGCTATAAACACTTATATACTTTACTTGGGGTACAAATACAAATACAACTTTGGCTGGGAAGTAACATACGCCATGTGGCCGCGGCCTCATTCGGGGGTGTTGGGGACCGGGAGAGGAGCGTAAATTCTTGATGTAAATGTTTACGGTGTAGCGCCACCTGGTGATGGTGGCAGAGGGTATTACAATTTCCTTTTTTTTTTTTACCTGGGCAACACTGAGGTTAAAGCACTCTCTGCACAGGAAATTTTTTCCTCCTTCCCTTTCCCCCTTCCCAAAAACAGAGGAGCCTGTCAAAGCCCCCACACCCCAAAATATGTATATGTAGTACCTCTTTTCCCTCCCACTCACCCCATTCCCTACCTCAACCCTCCTTCTCCAGCCTCCCCCCCCCTCACACGCTGGGTACTCCTGCTAGTATATACATATACATATATATATATATATATATATATGTTGCGGTTTTTAGAACCTTCACTTTGTCAATTTAGTTGTAAACTTCCTTATAAATAACACCTGTGTACATTTCCCCTTAATTGGCTGTTAATTGAAATAAGTGCACCTTAGTTAGTCCACATTGCAACACGTAGCAAATCATAGGCCCTTTCGTAGTTATTTCATTATTATGTGTTTCAGGTAAGGCTATGTTTCCAATAGTTGAATCTGCATTGCATCAATCAAATAAGAGTAGGGCCATGTTCTTTTCAAAAAGGGTGCAAGTGGTTTTCTATTCCCGCAAGCCGCCATTGCCATGTGCTCATCTCGGAGAAGAAGGGGGGCATGGCACCTCATCGTCATCAGAGGTGGAGTCAGCCAGCCCTAACGGCCAATCAGGACCGTGGTGAGCGACCCGGTAGGCGTGCCCTCGTAGCCCGCGGCTTGATTTCGGGGAGGGCAATAAAAAGATGAGTGAGGGACTTCTTATGCAGATGAGTGAGGGAGCACGAACCAAGCAGTTCTGTGGAGGGAGGCGCTTGAGTGTTGACCAAGTTCTGAGTTCTGTGGAGTGAGGTACGAGAGAGAGACGCTGCTTCAAACAGCCCGCCCTGCCGCGTGAAGCTTTAACACGCTGCCGCGAGCAACCCCGCCGTGTGAACCAGAGTGTGGGGAGTCGGCGGCCGCTCACCTCCAGCCCTGCCGTTCTGCACGGACCTGAACCTCATCCTTCCAGCCCTGTGGTCCCACCTTCTCCTTCCAGCCATTCATTCCTGCCTTCAATTCCCCATTAGTGTATGTGAGTTTGTGAT
>NC_136262.1:194284083-194314083 GCF_964187855.1 Myxine glutinosa | reverse complement strand
AGGTTCATCAATCCTAACTATTTCCTAAATGACTTTAACAACTTTACACTACCCGGGGTCTTTCTCCGGCCAAACCATTGGCCCTCTTACACTATGGGTTCTAAAAACCAATTCCCATTGGCCAAACTGTGGTGCTTTTCAATTTGGGGTCTCACTCCCCCGATTCATCTCCCGGTGCCCTCGCACAATTTCTGGGCTGTGGCGTGTACCTCTCCAGCGGGTCTACCCACCTGCACACCTCCACCACTGCAGTTGCCTCCGAGCTTACCTGCTCCTTACCCTAACCTAACTACCTGGGGAAGGCCCTCTGGCGCTCTCCCCACTCGGTGCCCTCTCTGGCACTGGGCTACCCGGTCCGTCCTCCGGATCCTCGGGCCCCATCCACAACTCTACCGGCTCCCAGAGCCCACCTGCGGCCTCACCTGGCCGACATCCTCACAGTGGTGGAGTGCCCAAACCAACTACACACACTAACAGGCTACACGCCCAGCCATTTCCACAACACTAATGCACCCATCCACAATACCATTCTGCAACCGCACCACAAATGCCAATATCCAACCACAATTTACCTATACCCTCTACCTAACACTTACACTACCCGCCCCGGGTATCCGTGATGGGGATCCACTCTTCCCCCATTCACACCTTCGCACCATGCACACCACTCCGTACCACTTACTCCAACTCTCTCCACACACCTGTACTTGCACACCTGTGCTCTCACACCTGGTGCCACCTGCACCCTTCTCTCCCCAAGCGCATTCGCGCTGATCCACAACACTCACTACTCATACACTGCTCCACACACCTGTCCAGTTGCACACCTGTGCAATCACACCTGTTCAATTCTCACACACACGGCATCATCTCAGCTAACTACTCCCTTCTGAAACTTGCGCTTCCCAGTCGTCCCTTTAAACTATTGCGCTCCCTCGTCATTATCATCCATACTAATCTACCTGCGTCCCCACTACAGGTATCAGTCACTAACTAACCTTAACGTCACCTAATGTCATCTTCGCTAGATCCCTACCAATATAACCAAACCCACCCGGGCTAGTTTTCACTGCCATACACCCCATAATCTAGTGCTCCTTTGCCCCCACATGGGAAGGGGGGCAAGGATGCCATCCCTCCACATCGGGGGTCTCTCACTACCAATTTTGCACATCAAATTTCAACAAATCAAAAATTTGCCAATCACTACCCATCATCTGCCAATCACTACTGCCAATCCCTTGCCAATCATCAAATTTTGTTTTTCCAATTTTGGGGCCAAAACACTAACCTCATCACCCAGTCTACTCAATAATGCCTCTCGGTGCGCCAATTCCTGTCCAAAGCCCGGCTTCGTAAAGCCAAGCAATGGATGCTGGTTGTTTTGTGCCGGCGGCTGGATGCGTCCGGCATTCGGGGCAGGGACGGGGGCTTACCCGGGCCGAGGTCCCACGCACCATCTCGGCACGGAGCCATCCAATGTCCCGCTCTCGACCTGCCGGCACGTTTCACCAAAAAGTGGTCGCCATGACGACCCTTTCTATCGGGCTGCCAGCTCCGCCTAGTGGAGCACGGTCGCAGCCGTTCAAAGCGAGGCCCGGCACGCACCGAGGGCCCGATTCGGCTATAAGTCGTTCTAGACTCTACCCCGTCTAACGTCGATGCTTCACCTGCATGCTTACACCCCGCAGCCCATTCCTTGCTCACACCTCCAGCCGTTTCTATGCTCCTCGTACCTTTCCTTACACACCCAGGTACTCTCATTCCACTCACAGACTTGGTCACACACCTGACCACCGAACACTTTGGCACACATTTGTTGCTCGCACACCTCACCAATACACCGCTTCGCGCCCCCTCCTCGGTCACCTCCTCTGTGACAATCACAGGTGTGCCCTCATTCGCACACCCAACCACGTGCCTCACCACCAACTCCAGCGTGCATTCCCACTCACGCTCTACCATTCCAGGTGTGCACCCTTCCATCCCAGGTGTACATCCTCGCTCACCTGTCACAACCAACTCACTCTCCTTGTCACTCTCACTACTCTCACCTCCATTCTTGACAGCGCACTCACCCTTACTCTTGACAGCGCACTCTCTCCTCATGCACCTGTCCGTCACACACCTTTCTCGCGCACACTCTCCCGTTACACCCTCTGTAACACTCACCACAGGTGTGCATTCTTCCTTGCCTTTGACAGCGCACTCTTTCCCCATGCACCCGTCCGTCACACACCTTTCTCGCGCACACCTTTCTCGCGCACACTCTCCCGTCACACCCTCTGTAACACTTACCACACCGCGCTTCCATGTGCTCCCTCGCACACGCGCTACGACCGACTCACTCTCGCCAGCACCCTCACTCCTTGGCACGCACTTTTTCCTCACACACCCCAGAGTCGGAATTTCTCGCACACCTCCTTTTTCGCACACCAGACCTGTCGCACACTTCACCAACGGCCTCTCACGAACACCCGGGTCCATCTCGACCCCCAAGCTTATTAAATCCCCTGGCGCATCATACGCACGACCATATTGGTCACCACTTACACCGGGTCCTCTTTCTCTTCGCTTCTCCTCCATCACCTGCGAATCCCTCATCCGGTTAATGAGCACATCATCACGATCCAAACACAGACTTTGGACCAATTCTTTTATCTCCTCTTTTATCTCTTTCTTATCCCCTCTCCGTCGCTTCTTAATTTCGCTCATCCCTTCTTCCACTTCTTCTAATTTGTGCTTCACCTCTTTTATTCCCCGGTACGTCTCCTCAAGCTCATCCTCTAAGGCTACCTTGACCGTTTCCAGGTGCGTCCTCACCTGCCGGTCCTTCGTCTCCATTACCTCTATCACCTCGTCCAACCTCGTTGTCAGTCCCTCACGTACCATCTGACATTCCCTCTTTGTCGCTATCAAGTCGTTTTTTATGTCGTTTTGTGTCGCTTTTAAACCTCCTAATACCGCAGTGTTCCTTTGAACCTGCTCCACTAACTCCGTTTGTCCCACCGTCAGCTGCTCCACCTCCTGCGTCAGGTCCTCTATGCCCCCTTGTAACTTTACAGTCCCCTTTCTCACCTCCTTCTCCATGTGCTCCTTACAGTGCCTCACCTCCTCGCGCACTCCTCCGACCTCCTCACTCACACCTCTTCTGATCTCCTCTCCCATCACTTGCATCTCCTGCCCAGATGCCACCCTCATCTGCTCCATTTCCTCCCTGTGAGCATCCAGTTTGGCTTCTACCCCCATTCTGACCCCCTCTATCTGCTGCCCCATTTGGTTAACTTCCCTTTCCGCTTGGTCCCTCATGTCCCTCAATTTGCCTTCCATGGTGTTTTCTAACCCCTCTAACCCTTTTTGCATCCCTTCCATTTGATTCTCTTGAGCGGCCATTCTGTTTTCTACCCCCGTTAACCCCTCCTGTATTTCCCCTAATCTATCGTCTAATTTCCCAAATTTCATGTCTAATCCCTTAAAATTATTGTCTAATCCCTCACTGGTACCCCTCGCTTCGTCCCTCATTACCCCCATTTCGTTTCCCATTACCCCCAATTGCTCACTCTGAGCCCTCATTTGCTCACTATTCTGGGCCATAAGGGCCTTCATTTGTATTAAAAACAAGTTCAAATCCACCGCGGGCGCGGTGACCAGCGAGGCGCCATTTTGTGCGTTTGCTACCCTCGCTGCTTCGCTCTCCTCCTGTCCCTCATGTCCCTCAATTTGGTCCTGGACCGACCCTGCCTCACTCTCCCCTACCGGACCCCAGCTGTCTTGATCCGCCATAGCGCGACTTTCAAAATTCGGGTTTTTATTTTCGTATAACAAAATCAAATTTCGCCGTTATAATTTCGCGCGGGAAACGCGCTCCGAATCGATTCTAATTGTTACAAATTTGGGCCTAATAAATTTAGTCCCGGGTCCGAATCCCACTCCTGACACCAATTGTTACAGACGTGGCTTAGATGTTATTTACCGAGCGGTTTGGTATGACCACGTCTGCACAAGTTACCCGATTATACCCGAACGTTGACTAATCGCGCTACGCTAGGTCAATGAAGGAAAAGACACACGGCTAGGATTAAAATGACACGACACCATGGATACGGTTCTCAAGACCTCCGGAGGAGATTATATTCGTTCGGAAGGTCAGATTACAGGGACGAGAGGTACAGCATAGAAAGACAAGCACTTAGACACAATCTTATATTAACCCCAACAGACGACAGATAAACGGGACAAAAGGCTGACTCACACGGGGATTGATGGCTAGGAAAGGCAGGATCGATGGCTCCAGGTGCACCCTTGGCTCCAGGACAGGGTACTGTACGGTCCAGTAGATGCAGGAGGTTTCACAGCGCTCGAGGTGGCGTCTTGTCGTCTCAAGCTGGGGGCGCATCTCACCTCACATCCGGTGAGTCGCTTCGTATATCCGGCGGGGAGTGACACGCCCTCGGCTCGTTAGCTCCGCCTCGTGGAATCGGCACGTTGCTTCTCATTGGGTGCGTGCGGGGGGTTTACCAGGCTCCGCCCTTGACGAGGAGCTGACAGCCAGCCCCTTCGTGGTAACCCCGTGGAGCGCATGGTCATGGCGGCTAACCGAGCTGGTGGGAGGACGCACACTCCCCCCGCGCGCCGTGGTTGTAGTTGTTGTTGTAGCTGTAGTTGTTGTTGTTGTTGTTGTTTGGGGAAGAAGATGGAAGGAGGTATGGGAAAGGTCCTAAACTCACTACTGGTGCCATATAATCACATTCTGGTGCAACGAAGAGTCAGAATTAATGGAAAGGAGTCCTTAACTGACATAGACTAAGAATAACTAGCAAGATGTCCGAAAGTTGTCTACGTGAGATGCGGTGGACCTGGGCACGACATTTAATGGGGGAAAAAGGGGAAGGTCGGCTCTACTGATTGTTGTTTACAGACAATGGGACTAGGGAATGGGGGATTGGGGATAGTTGGGGAGTATTGGGGAAATAGGGGAATATTTACAAGCGGATATGGAGGCCAAATTCCATATTCGCAACAATATATATATATATATATATATATATATATATATATATATATATATATATACATACATATATATATATATATTGTTACGGGTCGCGGACAAGATGTTACTTTGGGCCGAGCGGATGGTCAACCTCGACCGTTACAGGATCCCCGATTAGCCCGACTCCCCCAACGTTGACCAATCGCGCCACAGGTATTCAATCGGGAAACCTCTAAAGCGACCGAATGTAAAGAGGAAGAGAGAAGAAGACAGAGTACGGAGGAATAACAGGATTTATTATACACACAAGCAAAAAGAAGGAGCGATCAAAGTTATTTACAAGCAATGGATGGAAGAAGCAGTCACACAGTGAATCGTTAGCTTATACTATTCAATTTACTTAAAAACCCCAGGACAACATTCAAGACAGACGACGTTCACACTTACACGGGGGATATTGCAGGCAGGTATGGCTTGAGGATGGATGGTTGTTGTTGTTGTTGTTGTTGTTTTTGTTTTTTTTTTTTTTTTTTTTTTTTTTTGTTTTGTATACAAGATCAAGGCTCGTGAAAGAGCGAACATTAATCACACAGAAAGACAAACCGACACATAAAACATATAACATAGGGAGCGGTAGACAAGATGGGGAGAGAGGGGGAAGGACACAAACACAACATTTGAGAGCAGGGACCGAGAGACATGGAGACATCGAGAGATCTGAGAGAGGGCGAGGGCTTTGGGGGGGGGGGGGGCGTGGGAAGGGGGCGGTGGGAGAGGTATAAAACATATGGACACTGCCAGGACTTCCAGGAAAGAAGTTGGAATTTCAAACAAGGTGGATCTGGGGTTAATTAGCGGGGGTAGAAAAGATCAAGGTTTTGGATGGGGGAAGATAAGAGATGGTGGTGAACAGCTGTTTTAAAGACCTGGAGGGAGGAGTGGGATTGAAGGGAGTGAGGGAGTTTGTTCCAGAGGCGGGAGAAAAGAGGAATGAAAGAGTGAAGGTGAGCAGAGAGCCGAGATTTCGGCAGTTTAACCATCAGAGGGTTGCTGGCAGATCTTGTGCGACCTGTAGGAATATTTGGGGGACAGAGCACAGAGAGAGCTGGGGGTGCAAGGTCGGAGAGGAGTCGGTAGAAGACAGAAAGACCACCTACCTGCCTGCGGTGAGTGAGTGAAAGGCCCTCAGAGATAGCTTCATCGTGGGAGATTCCAATAATTCTGAAAGCTTTGGTTTCAACAGCGTGAAGCCGAGCTAGGTGTGAGGCAGGAGCACCGGCCCATAGGGGAGAACAGTATTCCATTGAGCTGCGGATGAAAGCCTTGTATGTGGTGAGGAGCTCAGGTGTGCCGAGGAAGGACTTCGCACGACGGAGGATGCCCAGTCGGCGACTGGCTTTGGAGGCCAGCTTGGAAATGTGGTTTTCCCAAGAAAGATCATGGCAGATAGTGAGACCCAAAATCTTGAGCGACAGAACTTCTTGGAGAGGATTGTTGAGAAAGTAGATGGGAGGGTTGTCCAGTCGATCTTTTCGGAGAGACATAGTAAGAGTGTGAGATTTGTCAGGATTGAAAGACATGTTCCACTTGTTTGACCAGTCTGTGATTTTGTCCAGGTCTTCAGAGAGTGAGGAGGCAGCAGACTGCCGATCTGAGGGAAGAGGAATGGAGCGGCAGAGAGTGGAGTCATCAGCAAAGAGATAGAGAGGATTTTCGAGAGAGTCAGAGAGATCATTGATGAAGACCAGAAAAAGCACGGGGCCCAGAACACTGCCTTGGGGAACTCCAGCCTGAACAGGAAGAGGAGATGAGAGAAACCCATTCAGGGCCACACGTTGACGACGACTAGAGAGGAAGTCCGCCAGCCATGCGTGGAGATTTCCATGGATACCAAAGGAGGAGAGTTTGGTGAGCAGAGCGGGGTGCCAGACCGTGTCGAAGGCACGTGATATGTCGAGGGAGACAGCTCTAATTTCCTGTTTGGCATTGAGGACCTCCATCCATTGTTGAGACAGCAGAAGCAGCATGTCCAGAGTAGAGTGACCTGGTCTGAAACCAAATTGATGATCAGAGATCAAGCCATTGGAGAAGAGGAAAGATTTCATATCTGAAGCAATGATGGATTCCATGACTTTGCTGATAATTGGGAGAAGGCTGATTGGTCTGTAGTTGCTAGGATCTGTTTTTGCACCTTTTTTGTGCAAAGCGGTGATGTTGGCTGATTTCCAAGCAGATGGCAGTTGACCTTGAGCAAAAGAGAGGGTGAAGAGAACAGAGAGAGGGTGAGATAGAGCAGCAGAGCAGGATTTTAGGACCCGTGGGCTGATGCCGTCGGGTCCAGTTGCAGAATCAGAGTCGAGGGTTGACAGAAACTTTTCCACCTTGTCAGGAGGAAAGGACACGGCGTCCAGGAGCAGCAGGGTACGACTGGGTATGGTGGGTACAGAGAGGGATGGGTTTGGGACACAAGATTTAGAGGCAAACACAGAGTTGAGGCATTCAGCTTTTTCACGTGCGGAGTCAGCTGTGTAGCCGTTTGAGGTAAGGGAGGGGATGGAGGGGGAACAAACACCAGAAACGGATTTGACCAGACGCCACCAGGATTTGGAAGAGGGAGACAGAGAAGAGAGTTCGGTCTTGAGAACGGAGAGATATTGTTTCCTGGCTCTCCTGAGGGTGGACACACACTTGTTTCGGGCTTTGTGAAAGGAAATGAGATTTCCTTCCGTTGGATTTGCTTTCCAGGAGACGAAGGCAAGTTGTTTCTGGGCAACAGCCTCACCACAAGATTCCGTGTACCATGGACGTGAGGAAGGGTATGACAACTGAAGACGAGATGGGATAAATCTGTGCATGAGAGAGAGCAATTTACTTTGGAAGAATTCCCAGGATGAGTTGATGTCAGAGGTGGTAGGGATGGGAGACCAGTCCAGATGATTGATGGCTGCTTGAAGACCGTGCCAGTTGGCCTGAGTGAAATGCCAGACTCGTCGACGCTGAGCAGGCTCCCTGAGGATGGTCAGAGAGATGTCCACTTTAACAAGGACATGATCAGATGATCCGATCGGAGCAGAAGAAGAGCAGCAGACATTTTCAGGGAAGTTAGTCATAACCAAGTCCAGAAGAGAAGATGTTCCGTTGACTGAGATCCGGGTCGGGAAATTGACAGATTGTGTCAGTCCCAGTGAGTCGCAGCAGTCCTTTGCTGAGGAGCCATGGCTGGTGAGAGAGGTACCCACACCCAGCCAACTGGCATGATGACAGTTGAAATCACCACATATGAGGAAGAGAGAGTTGGGATGAGTAGATAGAAGTTGGTCCATATCATCAGACAGCGAGATGTAGATGGAGTCATCACTGTTTGGTGGACGGTACAACACACATATGAACAAGAGGTGGGAGCGAAGGGGAAGCCGTAGCCAGAGGTATTCCTGGGGGTGAGGTGGAGAGAGTGCAGTGCAGGGCGAGTGAGGAAGAGAGTTTTTGATAAAGATAGCAACCCCGCCTCCAGGACGAGGCTCAGGTCTATCATACCGGAGGAGGGAGTAGCCCGGGAGAGATACTATGGAATCAGAGATATCATAAAGGAGGAAAGTTTCTGTTAAGCAGATCACGTCTGGTTTGACAGAAGCAACCTGTATGGAGAGATCAGTTAAGTTTGAACGAAGGCCCCGGATGTTTGAGGTCCATACCGTTAATGAAGAGGAAGGGGGAGCATCAGATACAGAACAGGGGGAGGAGGGGTAGGGTAAGATGTGGAAGAGGTGGAAGAGGTAGGGAGAGCTGTTGAAGGTGTGTCAGAGATTTCAGAATAGCTCGGAGAGAAAGGGAAGGATGGGGCGGACAAAAGGTTTGATGGTGATTGGGTGAGCCACAATGAGGTGTTAATTTAGGAGGGGGAAGAGCGAGGCAGAAGGTTGGGGGAGATGGAGGTGAGAGTTTGAAGGGGGAAGAAGCGGGGAGGATGCTTTGAGGAGGGGGAGTGAGAGGGGGGAAATTGAGAAGCAATGAGGGTGGGGAGATTTGAAGGGGAGGGGTGAGGGGGGAGTTTGGGAGGGAAGGGACAAGGGGAGGGATTTGAAAGGGATGGGATATGGGGGAGATTTGGAGGGGAGGGGTGAGGCAGGAGTCTAGGAGGGGAGGGGCGAGGGGGCGTCTTGGCGGGGAAGGGTGAGGGGGTAGTTTAGGAGGGAGGGGGCAAGGGGGGAGATTTGAAAGGGATGGGTGATGGGGAAGATTTGGAGGGGAGGGGTGATGGGGAAGATTTGGAGGGGAGGGGTTATGGGGAAGATTTGGAGGGGAGGGGTGAGATTGGATTTTTGAAAGTGTACGATTTATGGGAAACGAACATTTATTGCAAAATGAGTTTCTTGTGACCTTCGAGTTAAAAATACGTTTAAGGACGCTGGATGGAGGATGGAGTGCAGGAGAGTTTAGGGAATGTAGAAAAAAGGCACTATAGGAGATGGATATTTTTTTTGGATGAATTGATTTGGTGAGCAAGTCGAAAGCAGCCTTTTAAAGAAGAAGAAGAAAAAGGTGTTATAAAATATGACGGAATACATAACTTGAGGGGAAAGTGTAAACATTGAAGGTTAATGAGTGAAAACTATCTGGGGAAATGGGGGAGAAACACGTGGTCGAAGAACGAACGAACGAATAAGAATGAATAAACGAATGAGAACAGAGAAGTAAATGTTTTATTTTTTTTTTATTTTTTTTTTGAGTTGAGATTTACACAAGGAAGTAGGCTATGGGTGAAAAGTCTGGGAATACAGAGAACGAAAGTTATTGGATCACAAACGACGGACCGCTGAGAAAAACAAAGCCACAAGGTTGTACAGTGCACACTGTACAAGGCCTCAAGACACGACACGAATTAACACGATTTTCAATACAGGTATGAAAGATTTGCACCGAAAAATCTTCGTCGGGACACAATATACGTACAACACCATAAATAAATACAGTTTTAACGAAAATACAAATGGGAACAATCACTTAACTTCGATTTCAAATCGTTCGCGACGCGGCAAAGGCCTTGCTCGCGACACGGCAAACAGACGATCAATTTATGAAAGATAAACACCGAGAAACAACCAAAGTTGCACACAATAACTTCACACACCGAAAGATAAATACAGTTTCGACAAAATACAATTGTGAACAGACTTAACTTCGAAAAACGTGGAGACCGTGTGGAGCTTCGAAAATCCCTGCCGCCGTCTCCAAGATCTGGAGACGGGAGGCAATTTTGGGAGGCAATGGAGGGTCCAGCGTGGATTGCTGCCTGGCACGTCCTTATCGTGGCCTGCGGCCCCTTAGCTGCCCCCTTAGCTGCAGCGCAGCTGGTCGCACGATGGCTCGCACACACCTGCTCGTTCAGGCGTCTTCCTTCTCCCCAGCAACAACGAGCGACAGCAAGCAAGACGGGGTCAGAGC
Source organism: Myxine glutinosa (assembly GCF_964187855.1). Classification (NCBI taxonomy): domain Eukaryota; kingdom Metazoa; phylum Chordata; class Myxini; order Myxiniformes; family Myxinidae; genus Myxine; species Myxine glutinosa. Next base: position 194,303,648 of record NC_136262.1, on the reverse strand, counting down.
AAGAGGGTGGAGTGCGTCCCGCGGCGGCTTATATTGGGTTTCTCACCGAACCTTCGCGCACTTTCTCGGGGGTTCCCGCTCCGCCCTCTCTTAGCCAAACCCCTTGTTCTGGGTTGGATGAGCGGGGCCGACTTACTCCTCCCCCCTATGACGAGGGGGGCGACCCGTCTTCTCTAGCCACTCCCCTTGTTCGTAATGGCCGCAAATGGCGAAAACCGGTCAGCAGCTGCAGGTAAGGCGCCGTCACGTTGCACAGCAGTTCAGTACTGCAATAAACGGTTGCTGTGAAAGCTCAAGTGGGGGAATCCCTGGCACTTGAGCTGCCATGGATCATCGGAGGGGCCTACGCTTATTTCGTTTGATGCAATGCAGTCAATCTAGTGGGAAACACATATTTAACCTACATAGAAAAAGGAAATAAACTATTTAAAAAGATATATCGTGGCCTGTGTGTAAGTTTCATGGAATTAACTAGGAGGACGGCTGCGACCATTATTTACATTTACGAGGGTGTTACACACAACAAAACCATACTTTTCACATTCGTTACACTTTCTCCAAAATTGTTACACTTCTCAAAACCGTTACACTTCTCAAATTCGTTACAATATATATATATATATATATATATTGTTGCGGATATGGGATTTGGCCTCCATATCCGCTTGTAAATATTCCCCTATTTCCCCAATACTCCCCACCTATCCCCAATCCCCCATTCCCTAGTCCCATTGTCTGTAAACAACACTCTGTAGAACCGACCTTCCCCTTCTTCCCCCATTAAATGTCGTGCCCAGGTCCACCGCATCTCACGTAGACAACTTTCGGACATCTTGCTAGTTATTCTTAGTCTATGTCAGTTAAGGACTCGTTTCCATTAATTCTGACTCTTCGTTGCACCAGAATGTGATTGTATGGCACCAGTAGTGAGTTTAGGACCTCCCCATACCTCCTCCCATCTTCCTCATGAAATAATAACAACAACAACAACTACAACAACAGAGGGGGGCGGCGCGGCGCGGCGCGGGGAGTGTGCGTCCTCACTCCGGCTTGGTTAGCCGCCATTGCCCATGCGCTCCACGGGGTTACCACGAAGGGGCTGGCTGTCAGCTCCTCGTCAGGGGCGGAGCCCGGTAACCCCCCGCAGCCAGTGAGAAGCGGCGGGCCGATTCCATCTGGGGCGGAGCTAACGAGCCGAGGGCGTGTCACTCCCCGCCGGATATGCGCAGCCACTTACCGGACGTGAGGTCAGATGCGCCCCCAGCTTGGAAAGACAAGTCGCGACCTCCGAGCGCTGAGCGACCTCCCTGCATCTTTGAACCGGACCGGGTCGATTCTGTCCCTGAGCCAAGAGTGCACCTTGAGCCATCGACTACCCGCCTTTCCTTGCCATCAATCCCCGTGTGAGTCAGTTTTGTCCTGTTTATCTGTCGTCTGTCGGGGCTACTATAAGACCGTAATTAAGTGCCCACCTTTCTATGCTGTCTCTCTTGTCTTTGTAATCTAACCTTCCGCAATATTATAACCTCCTCCGGTCTTGAGAACCGTACCCCTGGTGTCGTGTCATTTTAAACCCAGCCGTTGTGTCCTTTCCTCAATTGATTTAGCGTAGCGCGACTCGGCCAAGGTTCGAGTATAATCGGGTAACTTGTGCGAACACGGCGGCCATTCCGCTCGGCCCACCATAACATCAAAGTCGTGTCCGTAACAATATATATATATATATATATATATATATATATATATATATATATATATATATATATATATATATATATATATATACATACATATATATATATATACATATACATATATACATATACATATATACATATACATATATACATATACATATATACATATACATATATACATATACATATATACATATACATATATACATATACATATATACATATACATATATACATATACATATATATATATATATATATATATATATATATATATATATATATATATATATATATACATATATATATATATACATATATATACATATATATATATATACATATATATATATATATATATATATACATATTACATACATATATATACATACATATATATACATATATATACATACATATATATACATATTACATACATATATATACATACATATATATACATACATATATATACATACATACATATATATACATACATATATATACATACATATACAGTATATATATATATATATGTCAAGTAGTAGATTTGTTATTGCCTAAAGTTCAGTTATAGACGTTAGGCGTAATGTGTTATGATTTAAATGTTGTCTAGAAATGCTATTTTCATAAAGTAAATAAAGGGTTTTTGCTTCGTTTTAGTTTTGGATGAGGGAAGGCTTAAAATGAGGTCATGCTGAACAAACTGTATACGTGTGCTTTTTTCGAGGCTGGTCGTAAAACCACGCCCACATGCGCTTGTTTTTTTGCGTAATGCAAGTAGAATGACATGAACCTATCGTTAACTATATATATTTTGTTTTAATCTCAGCAAACGCATGACTCTGTATAAACATGCTTTGGATTACTCATGTACACAAACCCATAAAATATATGGGTTTGTTTGGCTAAGCATACACTCTTCTCTTTGTGAGTTACAGTTCTGTTTTCTCGGAGCCCAGAAAAACAATTGATAAGGACGGGCTGACTCCCCCGAATGATAACGGTGGGAGGAACCTCTCCCAGTGTTGTTTGTTCCCTCGGAGATTTCCTGATAAAACGTGTCCCTATATAAATGGACTGGGAATCAATGTGTTTTCAGGAAGGCTTGACTTGGCATGTTCTTGCTGTAGATTGCTGTAGACGTCGGTCTCCTCCGGATCCGTATAAGTTGGCTTTAATAAAACTGCGCCATTTTTCAGGCTATTTGTGGACTTCTTTTGCAAACGAAGAGCTGATTCTTCACAGATGGTACCAGGAGTGGGGTGTCAACAGACGCGGAGGACGGGAAACGGAGCCCGAGGGACAGGAGGAAGGCTGACCTGAGGCCGGCGCCGGCACGCTGATTTGATTAAGGTGGGAGTTGTTTTATATCAGAGGGCTATTATTCCAAATTCGTACCTTCCTCCCTCGCGCGGGTTCAGTCTCCTTGTCTTCCCCGCTGTCTGCACTCGAACAGAAATTGTAAGTAGAGGCTCATTTAGGCCTCAGAGTGGCGTAGCTTTGTTAAAGCCAGGATAAACAAGTAAGGATAGTAAGAGTAACGTTACAATATTTGCGCTGGATAAACATTAAGGGTAAAAAGCTAAGGATAGATTTTGCGCAGGATATCAGTAAGGATTTAACAGGAAGCTTAAAGTTACAGTTAGCACCAGGAGGGGAAAATGAGGTCGGACAGCCATATAGGCTGAAACCAGGTGGCCAAGATTTTTCCAGGAAGGAACAGCCCAGAGACAAGATGGGGTATGCCATTGCATGCCAGGGAACGAAGGGCTGTGGCTAAACTTAGACGGCCAAAGGGACATGGCCAGGAAGGGTGAAATGCGTAGGTACCAGGTAGGTTTGACAAGAAGGTAGTGACAACTACGAGGTCAAGCCAGGAAGCTTTAGACTAAGTTCTAGACAAGAGGTCCAGATAAAGCAGGCCAGGATCTGGTGGACAAGAGAAAATAAATAAGCTCACAGGAAATGGGGCCAGGTGGCCACAAGGTGAGAAGGACAGGTTAGGTTTTGAAATATTGAAAATTGAAGCAGGAGCTGCATTGTAGGAATTTGAAGCTTCAGAGCCAAAGGAAGCAAGTTCAGGAAGCAAAGTTCAGGACAAAACAATTAAGGAGGTAGTTAAACAAGTAAAACAGCGAGTGATGCCGCTGGACCAGATACCAGACCAAGACCCCCCACCCCCCCCAAGACCTGAGCTCAGTCCCGGGGCTCTAGGCAACAACCCCCCACCCCCCCCCCCCAAGACCTGAGCTCAGCCCCGGGGCTCTAGGCAACACCCCAACACCCCCCGCCCTGCCTCCCCTTTCCACCTCAACCCACCCCCCGTCCAAACCCGTCCCAAAAAAAATCCTTTTCCTTGAATGAGAGACGTAACATGAATGAGGAATGAATGTATATTGGGATGTTAATTGACGTGTGTGTCTGCCCAATGTGTTTGTCTGTGTGTCATGTGCAAAGCAGAGGGTTTCGGTGTGAAACTTTGTAAGCGATCTGCTCGACTTGGGGGAAATTCAGGCCGGGAATGTCCATTTTAACGTCTATCCGAGAGAACAGGCGAGGTCCTGAACTGAGTCCGGATTTTCATCTGTTTGGGAGTTGTTTGGGAAGCGAATTGATATAAATCGGGTCAGGAAAGCACCCGGAGTGCCCTTGTCGATCTACTGTTGATATGAAGCGGTTTCTTGGAGATGGTTGCAGAATTCGAATCAATATGTGCGTTTTACTTGAATTGAAGAGTTCATTCAATGGCAGATATTGTGGATTGTATGTGTGGGATGTATCGCTGAGGCAGCTCACCTTTGAAATTGGTGTCATATAGTGCATTTTGGGGTCGGGTGCGATGAGGTTGCTCAGAGTGCCGGCGATAACTCGCCCACTCTCAGAGGAAGTGTGTGCCCAAATGCATTGTGGGTCATTTCGACTTTGCTGGATGTCGGACGTTCACATGTCAGTATCTTGTCAGAATCTTCTTCTTCATATCATGTCCTTCATCCTTCATCTTCTTGTCAGAATTAGACATGAGTCATGAGCCATGTCGGAATAGTGGCCGGCTGTGACATATATGCCAGGCAATGTCACAGGACGAATACGTTATTTAAGATGGATTTATAAGATGGATAGATGGATGGATTTATTTAAGATGGCTAAAATAAACGATTTCAAGACAGAGTAATTAATTTCCGGAGTCAAGTTCCAACAGGAAGTCTTGTTCATACAGTAAGGTACAGTGCGGAGTGGCGGCTGGAAGATGCATCGAAGCATTTGGGATGATCGATGCGCCGGACAAAGGGTATGCTGGCGAACGATGCTGATAAGGTTAAGTTATTAAAACGCATATGGGTCTGGAGGCAGATAATGTGGGACAAGCTGCCTCACGGGCGCTGCAGGGAGAGTATTTGGAAATTCAATAATTTGAGCAGAAATGTCACGTTTTCAACAGAACGCTGATCCGAGGAAAGAGGAATATCGAGGTTTCAACTGTCGGTATGTGGTGTGGCTTGTGCCAAGGTGTGGGCGCGAGGAGGTGCGTTGATGAAGCGTTGTGCGAACGAGGAAGGATGTGCGATGGGCATTGTGAAGCACGCCTCGTACGGAAGGTCCTTGGACGAAGTGTGACGGTTGTTGGATTCGTAGAAGTTAGCATTATGCTATGTAGAGCCACATTAATGGTCATTTGTCCATTGTCGCCGGACTTGCATTACTTGTGGGATAATAAAGCGCTGGTTACCCCAATTCGAAGTTTGACCTTTTAAAGTTTAGTTGACCTTTGTTCGAGATATGCAAGGGAAAGGTCAGAGGTAATTCACTAACCTTGGAAGAACGACAGGCGGAGTCAGTCTACAGGGTGTTGCTTTAACGACAGGATATATAGAACTTAAATCTGGAGAGAATATCGGGACATTATATTGTGGGTAAAACCAAAATCATGTACGTAATTAATGAACAGAGAATATCGAGTCCTGTTTGTCGTTGTAATTGTCGTTGATGTCCCGATTCAGGGGTCTCAAGAAATAAACAGACTTCCGGTGCCGACTGGACGCGTCAGGTACAGTACGCTGGAATTTAATTTAAGTCATGTCAAGAGGAGGACATTTGTGAGGATGAAGAGATGCAAGTAACGTGGATTAAATTGTGGTATCACGAGCTGGGTGCCAGAGATATTGTGGTTATTATAACTCACTGATTATAGGGGGCGCCGGGCGCACCGAGTACAGATCGGGTTGCATGATGGAGCACGCAGGCATGGATTTTGGCTTTGCGAGGCCCCGGATAGAAATTGGCATTTCGATGCTGTGGATTATATTGTACCTGCCCGGAAAGGGGATGTCCTGTGCTGGGGCTGGCGACATGCCTCTGTTATTTGTCTGTCTGTCGGTCTGATTGTAAGTCTTTGGTACTGGGAGGGCTAATTGAGTGCTTAGGCGTCATTGTTCCATGGAGGCAGGTCCAGGGGTTTTGGTCCAGCCTGCAAGGAGTCCAGGGGCTTGTTTTAGGGCTGGGTCGCCAAAAATGGGATGCTGTGCCCATCTGGATGTAAAATTATCCATCAAGGACGGGGAATAGTGTGAAGTAGGTTGGTTGCTTACTTGTCACAGTAAGATGAGAGTTGTGTTTTTAAGCTTGGTCTTTGAATGAATTGTTGCTTGGAATGTGTTGATTGGAAAAGTGATTTCTGATCGCTGATCCGATCTGGTTTTGAATTGTTTGATTTAATTTTGAATTGATTGGAGGTAATAAGGAGTTGTGTTGATTTCCTGATTTGAGTTCATCTGGAAACGAAGACAGATGGGATTAATGTGTATATCAGGAACAATTTGGAAAGGAAATATGGATATATGACATTACTAAAATATAACCAAGCAATTGAGAGTTCTTGGGTTAATGGGATATAAATAAATGCATCTACAAGTTGATGGTTTATAAAAATTTAGTTCTGGATGATACTTAAACGATGAACAATGTTGGCAATATACAAAGAATGTGACTTGTTTTTTGGGGGGAAAACATGTGGTTTAAATTTGGTTGGCTAAGTTTTAAAGATGGAGATGTTTCGCAGAACTCTTATGATTATTTACATGAGTGGTGGACTATTCCATGGCGAAGCATTTTTCAGTTTTTATGATTAAGGTTTAAGGTCTTTATGATCTGTTTAGTGTATTTTTCAAAGGAGAGGGTTTTGGTCAATGATGATGCCAAGATTCCGGATGTGGATACTGGGAAACCATCGATGTTGGGGGGAATGAAGATTAATTCAGATTTAGCGTAGTTAAGTTCGAGGAAGCTGATCTGAAGCTAGAATTTTATTTCAGTTAGGCAGTTTGTCAGGATAGAGTGGGTGGTGGTGGAGCACGATTTGGTGGAGATGAAAAAGCTGGATGTCATCGGTGAAGCAGTGGAATTGGAGACCATGGTGCATTGGCTATGGTGCATGACGGATTAAGTGACCAAGGGGGGATAGGTACAGGACGAAGAGGAGGGGGCCAAGAACTGAACCTTGGGGGACACCTTAAGGGGGAGTGAATTGTGGTGATTAAGCTGTTGTAGATGCTGTCAATTTTGCTTTGGATGAATGGTCCAGGAAGGAAGGAGGGTGCAGGTGGCACCAGGTGTGAGTGCACAGGTGTGCACCAACAGGTGTGTGGAGCAAGGTGGTGGTATCCAGGGAGCTGAGGAGTTTGTTCACGTTGTAAAGTTTGTTTATTTAGTTCGTTTATTGTAGAGAAGAGTGCTTTTGGGATTCCGGAGCCAGAGTGGATAATTTGAGGGTAGTAGGTGGAGTAGAGGACATCTTTGCAGTGCTGTAGGTGGTCCTTGTAGGCTTGGGGGTGAACTAATTTGGGTTTAATAGGCACAAGCTGGTCTAAACAGGGTGAGGAGGATGGTGTGATTGATGATGTCAAAGGAGGCGTTGAGGTGAGGAGGATGAAAATGTTGAGGTTGCCGGCATCAGAGGAGAGAAAAGGTCGCTGGTGATTTTGAGGAGAGCAGTTTCAGTACTGTGGCTGGAGCAGAATCCGGATTGGGATGTTTCATACAGGTTATTGGCAGAGTGGTGATGCTTGAGTTGAGTGGCCACAGCACGTTCCAAAACTTTTGACAGAAAGGGTAGATTGGAGATGGGTCTGAAGTTATTTAGGGTGTCAGGGTTTAGTCCAGGGTTTTTCCAGAATGGGGGTGAAGTTTCACGAGTTTTTGGGGAAATCGGTATGTGAAGCTGGATTAAGTTGGAACTGCTTGATGAGCCATGGAGATGGATTGGGTTTTGTTGTTGGTTGTCTGGGAGTTCGGTTGTTGCATTGCCAAAGGTTTCTGTGTGGTGGACACACTCGTTGGCTGTTGCCTTGTGTGACGTGGATGGAAATGTATGTGGCTGTGTGTGGCTGCCTGGAGGGGAAGGCGGCTACAGTGGTTGATATTGGTTGTGGGTTGTCCGGGGTGCTTCGATTTGCATAAAGGGTGAAGATTGGGATATTACATTATTTTAAGTAAGTATTGGTATGAGTAATTATGAGTTATTATGAGTAATTAGTGGTATGAGTATTAGTTATGAGTTCCAGGTGTTGAGCTAGTTATGCTAGTTATCCAGCTAGTTATGAGTAAGTGATTATTTTAGTAAAATTACATGTTTCGCTGTGTTGTGGATCTGGGGACAAGCTAGTTTGATGGGTACCCTGGGGTCTTCGGCGTGTCTATGTGTTTGGCTGTCTGTTACACTAGACTCTGGGATGTGTTTTCATGAGACGAATTTCAGAATTGATGACAATTCAGTGAGTATGGTGGACAACGTGAAGTGGCTGGTGTGAAGGAAGGGGTTGGGAAAGATGGACCCCCTTCACGAATACCCAGTAGGGTAGCTTAATTTCAGACATAACAGTGAGAATCTATTGTGAGCGAATCACAGTGGGTGAGGAAAACATTGTGTGTGACCAGACACCAGAACTGACCAGAATTGAAATTGGAAGTAGACCAGGTTATTTCTATTATTTGTTTATTCGTGAAAATAAATAAATAATAGGGGGAGGTTCATGGAGGTTAATGGTGGTTTGTTTGTATTAATCGAGGTTAATGGTGGTTTGTGTTTGTGTTAATGGAGGTTAAAGGTGGTTGGTTTGTGTTAATTCTAGTGGAAACTCTCGCTGAAGTAATTTTCGTTTATTTTTATTTTTTGATTCGATTTGAGAGTTGAGATGATTGATTTTTTATTAATTTTATAATTTTATTTTTATTGATGTTGGAAACAGGTAATGGGATGCTGAGAGAAGGATTGAATTTAATTTGAATTGGACTGGATTAAATGGGATTGAATTTAAAAAAAAATTGAATATTGGATAAAATTGGATCCACTTGAAAAAAGTGGATTAGGAAATTGGAGACCTGTAGACCAGGCGCTCCCAGGAGACTTGTGGACCAGGTGTTCCACCAGAGGAAAAAGACCAGGTGTTCGTGGAGCACTTCACCTGCAAGAACGCCTTGGAACCAAGGTGGAAGAGACCAGTCCAGGTGTTGCTGACTACACCAACGGCAGTCTTTTGCGAGGGCAAGACTTCGTGGATCCACGCCACGCACTGTAAGTTGGCCATACAAGCACCAGACACCACACCCCCAGAACACAGTAAGGATGGGCCTAATCATAGGTACAATACTATTGATAGCGACAGCAGCTAGGGGAAATTCCGATTCCAATAGATGCGAAAACGAAACCCGACACCTCACCGTAACATGGGGACAAAGAGTATCACCACCATGTTTCGAACAGAGAGCCCTGCACACAAATTGGGTGAACATAAATTGGCTAGCACCGTCGGCAGGGCCTGGACGCGTTGGCATGGTACTACAAAAGCAACGAGAGTTCCGGGAAGACGGGCAAGCTAGCATTAAGACCATGGCCCAACCAGGATACCAATGGGGAACCCCTGATTTTAAGCTACAAACACGCACACGCCTAGGGAAAGACATGACCATGCAGGTCCGGTGCAGCGTCTGGACCCCTGGCGCGGCCGGTGGCGAAAGGAACTACATACCATGCATCGAATACATACTCACGCCACAACCCCAGGATAAGGCCCCAAAGAGGGGGGAAAACACATATTGGAAAGTGGCCAGGGAGGTGGCAACAATTCAAAATAGGACACACTGCTGGTCGTGCATGCACTTTCCCCAAGCAGGCACCACAGGAATACACATGATAGTGCTACCCTCGTCCCTCAATGACCTCTGCTCACAACCTATCGATTCCCCATGTTTAGTCACCACGCTGGAAAGAGAAGGGGTTGACAACGGCAAGAGTTGCAATCGACAATTTAATTATCGCCCGTCAATGATTGCCCATGTGGCCGAGAGGCCTGCCCCCGTCTGGGTCAAACCACAGAAAGGGACGGTCTGCCTCCAGGGTTCCGGCCACTTGCGTATGGGAGAATCAGAATGCGCCTACACTCTCCCCGGGAAGCTGGGACAAGGGAGCTCGGGGATTACATTACGAATAGTACTGCAAGATAAACACAACCACAACATAACGGCTATAACATTCTCTAGGGGGGTTAGTAGGATTAATGGGGTGGTAAAGGGACTCCAGTGCTTATCCACCCACCTGGTCCCACCCCATGGGACAATGTTTATATGCGGCGACAAGGCTTACCCCTATTTACCAAATAATTGGGGGGGCACATGTTATCTGGGTTCAGTCCTTCCTGACGTTGAGATACTGGATGAGCTAGACCCAAAGTCCTTGGACAGGCGTAATAAGAGGTCAGTCATGAATGAAGATGGAACCACTAAACTACACGGGAGCCTATGGGAAAAGGTGTTTGGTTTCTTCTTCCCAGGAGCGGGCACAGTCATGGATAGTTTCCGGATAGATAAATTGGCTTTGACCCCAGAAAAGGTGGCAAACGACACCGCTACGGCTCATGACATACTATTGGATCGATCGGATCGCGCGCGAAAATTCTTATACATTTAGCTGGCTCACTGACTGGTTCCAGGGATGGACGGGCACCATAGTGAAGTGGTTATTGACCGCACTGGCTGTGATAATCGGGGTAGTAATTTGGGGGGCACTAATGAAATCTCTAGTCCTCCTCTGTATGAGAAAGTATTTTACAGGATGGAAAGTGAAGAAGCCGCCGACAACAACTATGGCTCTGACCACAGAGGCCGTCGACCTGAACGGGTCCTTCAACAAGGCAGTTGCGACCAGCGCTCCAGAAAATTGCATTGAATTTTGTGGCAACTGTGATACTTGTGTGGATCCCATGTGGGAACTGGCTGCTGCCTGTAACGGTGTATGTGATGACTGTGATACTTGTGCTATAAACCCCTTGCGTGTACTGGCTAACGCTGCTTATGTATTACAAGCTGACAGCTGCACGCCCCCTTCCGACCCAACTATGGATCTGATTGCGACACTGGGTCTGGCGGTTGAGGGACCCGACGCGGATGTCCTAGACCCGCAAGCCGACCAGGCGCCCATGGGAGACTTTGACATAAAGGAAGTCCCTCTCTTTTCTTCAAATGTTTCGGATCTCTTTGATCCAAATGTTTCGGATCTCTTTGATCCACATGTTGCGGATCTCTTTGCTTCAAGTGATTCGGATTCGGATTTTTACGCTCTGTACCCTGACCAGGAAATTGAGACACAAGATACTGACGACATTTTGTATTCCCCAGAACAGCAACACGTGAGGGACCTCATGGGCATGACCGTTGATTAACTTCGAAGATCTGCAAGGACTGCGTCTGCAAAGGGTGGGGGGAGCCAGTTCCGCAGGGGAAGTGATGCACCCTCTGGCGGAGCAGAACCTCATCTGGACCAGACGTCTTCGTTGTGGATCCGAAACGTTAATGAACTTTCATGTTTTGAGCCCTCAGGCTCCGAGCACGCACCACACGACACGTTCGCCAAATGCACGGGCGAGGCGCTTTGGGCGCACGATATGCCCTTGGGAGATACCCGCATTACACAATTATTTTTTTAATACCCGCATTACGCAATTATTTTTCAATAAAGCCCGATGTGGCACGTTGTCTCTTAAGATACTTTGTCTCGACGAGACAAGAGGAAGGAATGTCAAGTAGTAGATTTGTTATTGCCTAAAGTTCAGTTATAGACGTTAGGCGTAATGTGTTATGATTTAAATGTTGTCTAGAAATGCTATTTTCATAAAGTAAATAAAGGGTTTTTGCTTCGTTTTAGTTTTGGATGAGGGAAGGCTTAAAATGAGGTCATGCTGAACAAACTGTATACGTGTGCTTTTTTCGAGGCTGGTCGTAAAACCACGCCCACATGCGCTTGTTTTTTTGCGTAATGCAAGTAGAATGACATGAACCTATCGTTAACTATATATATTTTGTTTTAATCTCAGCAAACGCATGACTCTGTATAAACATGCTTTGGATTACTCATGTACACAAACCCATAAAATATATGGGTTTGTTTGGCTAAGCATACACTCTTCTCTTTGTGAGTTACAGTTCTGTTTTCTCGGAGCCCAGAAAAACAATTGATAAGGACGGGCTGACTCCCCCGAATGATAACGGTGGGAGGAACCTCTCCCAGTGTTGTTTGTTCCCTCGGAGATTTCCTGATAAAACGTGTCCCTATATAAATGGACTGGGAATCAATGTGTTTTCAGGAAGGCTTGACTTGGCATGTTCTTGCTGTAGATTGCTGTAGACGTCGGTCTCCTCCGGATCCGTATAAGTTGGCTTTAATAAAACTGCGCCATTTTTCAGGCTATTTGTGGACTTCTTTTGCAAACGAAGAGCTGATTCTTCACATATATATATATATATATATATATATATATATATATATATATATATATATATATATATATATATATATATATATATATATATATATATATATATATATATATATAGACAGTGGAACCTTGACTTACGAGTGCCCCAACTTACGAGTTTTTCGAGATACGAGCCGTCGCTCGGGCGGTTTATTGCTTTGAGATGCGAGCCGAGATCTGAGTTACGAGCTTTCGCCACCCGGTCACGTGGTTATCTTGCCGTGCAAGTACAGTATCTCTGCCGTATATCGCTGCATTTTTGTTTTCGCATGTTGGTTATTTTGAGTTTACGCCAGGCGCCACCAGGTGGGTTCCGGTCACGTGGTTATCTTGCCGTGCAAGTACAGTATCTCTGCCGTATATCGCTGCATTTTTGTTTTCGCATGTTGGTTATTTTGAGCGAGGTGTGCGTGTTGTCCACTTGGTGAGGCGGATGTGAAGGCATCTGAAGATTTTATTATAACTTTTGCCGAACTGATAGAAGCCGAACGATACATCCCCCAGCAAATCTTCAACTGTGACGAGACAGGGCTCTTCTGGAAAAAGAGACGTATATAACGGCAGAGGAGAAGAGCATGCCAGGCCACAACTTGTTCAGAGTGCCGGCGATAGCTCGCCTTCTCTTTGTGGAAAACACGGTACTGAGAAGAAGAAGAGGATGATGTGCTTGGATATAAAACACGCAATCGTCGAAAAACATGAGCGAGGTGTGCGTGTTGTCGACTTGGTGAGGCGGATGTGAAGGCAGCTGAAGATTTTATTATAACTTTTGCCGAACTGATAGAAGCCGAAAGATACATCCCCCAGCAAATCTTCAACTGTGACGAGACAGGGCTCTTCTGGAAAAAGATGCCGAGGAGGACGTATATAACGGCAGAGGAGAAGAGCATGCCAGGCCACAACTTGTTCAGAGTGCCGGCGATAGCTCGCCTTCTCTTTGTGGAAAACACGGTACTGAGAAGAAGAAGAGGATGATGTGCTTGGATATAAAACACGCAATCGTCGAAAAACATGAGCAAGGTGTGCGTGTTGTCGACTTGGTGAGGCGGATGTGAAGGCAGCTGAAGATTTTATTATAACTGAGAAGAAGAAGAGGATGATGTGCTTGGATATAAAACACGCAATCGTCGAAAAACATGAGCGAGGTGTGCGTGTTGTCGACTTGGTGAGGCGGATGTGAAGGCAGCTGAAGATTTTATTATAACTTTTGCCGAACTGATAGAAGCCGAAAGATACATCCCCCAGCAAATCTTCAACTGTGACGAGACAGGGCTCTTCTGGAAAAAGATGCCGAGGAGGACGTATATAACGGCAGAGGAGAAGAGCATGCCAGGCCACAACTTGTTCAGAGTGCCGGCGATAGCTCGCCTTCTCTTTGTGGAAAACACGGTGAGATCCTTAACATCCAACAACTAATGGGACGCAAACGGGGCGCCCAGTTTAGCGGTACACACATTGATGAATCACCCTGCCTGTGATTCACCCATGACAGGTTATAGCTGGGTCGGGATTCAAACCCAGGCTGGACAGTTTAGACTTTAGAGTCAAGTGTGCGTACCTCCAGTCCAGGCCATCCTGCCAACTTGTATGCTGCATACAGGTGAAATATAAAGCGCGAGATATTTTTATATATACTGTATATTTAAAAAAAAATTGGTGTGGTTTTTGGCGGGCTGGAACGGATTAATAGCATTTCAATGCATTTTAATGGGGAAATTTGATTTGAGAAACGAGCAATTTGCGTTACGAGCTCGGTCACAGAACGAATTAAACTCGTAAGTCAAGGTTCCACTGTATCTGTATATATATATAATAAACAATTTCAAATGGAACACCTCACCACCATTAGAGAATTTAAATTGCATCAGACGTGACAATAAATGGGAATTGTTGCTCCCAGCTTGCCGGCTCGAAGACACAAGACGCCATTTGCATTTTTGCCAGCACCATCCCTCCCCGTTTGGAAGCCCATGCGGGCACAGACAGCTTGATAGTTAAAGTAATTCAGCACCATAAAGTAAAAAAATTACTGCAGCTTAACATAGGAACATTTCCCCAAAACACTATAGTACAGTACGTCATATTGTATCTTGTTTGTTTGTTTGTTTGTTTATTTTTGTCTATAAATCAGTACAGCTGAGAGGTCTGAGAGGGTCATTAACCAGTGTGGCAGCTACATTCAAATGTGAGGTGTGCACAGAGGGAGCTGCAGATGGAGGAAATGTTGAGTTGGATCTTGGAGACGGCGTGAAGCTGGAAGGTGTGAAAACATTTTGCTACCTCGGAAACGTGCTGAATGGAGAAGGTGGATCAGACTTGGCAAAGGTTGCAAGAGTGAGATGTGCATGGAAGAAGTTTCGGGAAGTGAGTGGCGTGCTGATGAGGAGGGGAGTGTCGTTGAAGCTGAAGGGAAAGGTGTATGCTGCATGTGTGAGAAGTGTTATGATTTATGGGAGCGAGACATGGGTAATGAACGTAGAGCAGCAACGAAGGCTGGAAAGGGTGGAAATGCGAATGGTTCAGTGGATGTGTGGAGTATCGTTGAGAGAGAGGAAGACAAATGATGAATTGCGAAAGATGATGGGAATAGAGCCTGTGATTGATGCTGTGAAGAGGAACAGGTTGAGATGGTTTGGTCATGTGTTGAGGAAGGATGAAAGTGACTGGTTGAGAAGAGTGATGGAAATGAATGTAGAAGGAAGTCGAGGACGGGGAAGATCGAGAAAGACTTGGCGAAAGATGGTGGAAGAATAAATGCGGGCAAGGGGGTTAACAAGGAGAGATGCAGAAAATAGGGCAAAATGGAGAAGATTGTCATGGGGACCGCAAGGCTAGCCCCCGCTCTAGCAGGGAAAATGGTCTTAAAATGCATGTTGTTGTTTGTTGTTGTATAAATCAGTACAGCAGTTTGGCATACGATAGTACCTTTGCATGGGATCAATACAATTTTGTGTCCATAAGTAAACAAAACTCCTTTGCTGCTCTTGTTCCTTGCTTCCCATCTATTGAACCACCATCCAGAAGTCATTCTTTCCCACTCTTCCCAGGGCAGTGCACTGCCACCACATGCCAGCCCCCATCCTGACCCTGACTCTTGCACACAAAAAAAAGCCAGATACAAGGTAACTAGCTACAGTCTGCAACAAATAACCAGAGTCTGTGTAAAAGATTGTTGCATGAACCTTTGTTTTTGTTTTGTTTTTCAATGTACGATTTTGTTTTCTTTAATCATGACTAATCATACTAAAATACGCCATTGTGTGTCCGTCTGTCCGTCCGTCCGTGTCTGATGAATGTTTGACGCCAATACATGCCGTCGTTACTTATCCAATCTCAACCAAACTTGACAGGATGACGAAGGGTTACAATAATGAAGGTTGTAGCGCATTCATTTGCCCCCCTCCCCAAGGGGGTTTTCTCCCCCGAGCAAGTTTTCCCCACCATTGCCGTCAATGGCGTTGCATGTTGAGGTGTGTATCAATGTTAAATTAGCTTTATCGTGGCGTTTGTCCAAAGTAGAAGATTTATCATGGCGTTTTTCCAAAGGCGCTTTTAATAACAAAATTAATGATAATCGCATATTGTTAATGTTATTTAAAAAAAAAAAAAACCACCTTTAGAGGCCATTTTTCCCCGCAAGCGGGGGTTGGCCTTTTTCGGGCACCGTGGTTGTTGTTGTTTTTTGGTCCCCTTTTTGAAGCAATGTTTTACGGCCGGATGCCCTTCCTGACGCCAACCCTTTTTGCCGCCTTTAACGACAAACAGGGAATTACCAGTGAACTGGTACTCAATTAGCCGACCTCGAAAGGATGACAGGCTGAGTCAACCCCCCTGGCGTTAATTCAGCAATCGACCGGGATTCGAACCCAGGATCCTAGGATCCTAAGCCAGCACCCAAGCCGCTAGCCCAACACCAGGTGTTAATGTTATTACAAAACAATATTAATACTAATAATGTCCCACTTCCCCAAGGCGTTTTTCCTGCAGTGATAACGTGTATAAATAGCCTATAGTTATAATGGCGTTTCCGTGGGAGCAACGGCTTCCACAGGAAGTAAAAATATTATAAACCACAAACACGTATGCTTAGCTTTTTAAACAGTCGCTAATGCTCTTTATAACACTAAATGAAGAAATTTGGAGGAATCCCGACATCCATGAAGTAAGGTTTACTTACAGAACTGAGTGAATATCTACTGTACTCTATATAACCCACAAATGTTGGGTTAATAACATGGCCCTTTCTGCCGCTACCATGGCATTTTTCACAGCGAACTTTTGAAACTCGCTCCTGCTGTTTCATACGAAACTGAAAGGGAGAAGCTCAGGTTGTGCTCCTTTACCAAGCAGCTAGCTAGCGCTGGCCAAGCCAGCCATTCCTTAAAGGTTTTGAATGGAGTGCTTGCTCAAATGCTTAAACAACTTGGCGAACTCTCCACAAGAAACTTGGTAAATGAATGCACACCCAATGTTCTTGAGATCCCACCATAGATCGACTGTAATGTAATACCCCAAAGAGGAATGAACCTTTTTTCCGCTCCCGTAGTGAGCGGGTGTACTTGTACAATAAATATTGTAATAAAAGTACAGGCAATGCTTTTTTCTCTCGTCTGTGAAATTGTCTCCTCAAGTCTGTTGTCTTGTGATCTTCTGCTTGTACCTCCAGGCATCCAAGTGTACTCCTCACCACCAGTTTATCATGTCTCCCATTTCTACATTTGAGCTTCACAACACAGGCAGAGATTATATCCCTCGATCACTTGCAAATACTCTCGTCGTGCCATGGTGCATTGATTTGTTGTCTGCCTGTTTTTCCTTTTGCCTTATTTCTACATGTTCACCCTTTGCCCTCTGTAGTTCTACTCTTAGATGAGTCTTAATACAGTACCTATATATAAACTCGTGCTTCAACTGGAAGAACTTTAAAACAAGTGAAATACATTATGAGACAGTTCCTCCAACTGAATATTGCTGAAGAATGGAAAATTCTGAAAATATCAGATCAGAAAAAGCATTTCTGAGGAGTTCTATTCCCCGAGCAAATAAGGTGGAACTTGATGCCAAATAGAAGTGACATTGATCTGACTTCCCTAATAATTAGTACAACCTGCAGTATGTGGGAGAACGCTGTGATATAGATATGGCATGGAAGCGATGGTTATAAATGGTTCTATCTTGTATCTAAAGTTTCCTTCTACAATTGATACAAGGTAGTCATAAAACCATCATCATTATAATCATCTTCACGTACAGCTGACACTGGTTTGGGGAGGAATTTGGAACTTGGTTGGTGTACCGGCATATTTGCCAGGTCTCAGACAATGACACCATCGGAATATTAACGTCCACCAGCAATCAATGCTATGAGACGGCTCCCCAGTTTGACATCCCATATGAGTGACGACACACTTCACAACTCAAAGGCAAGTACACAACTCCAAGCGATCCTGCTAGCACACAAGTTAGTCGTTAAATAAATAATGGTTAAAGACACTCTTACAAACCTCGTTGCTGCGAAATGTATCTTCACCAAATTCGATCATGCATTAAAAAATTATAATTAATGAGACAACAATTGGTTATAAAAAAATATTCGTTTTATATGCAATAGTTTTACTATAAAATGCCAGCATGATGTTCATTTTAGGTATAAAAAGCACCAATACTTTACATAATACGTATATAGCATAGAATTGGCAGATCAATTTCAATTTTTAAAGGAATACTCTCTTTATCATTCACATGCGAATCACGGAGGAAATAAGCAAATTTAGCAGAAACAATGATCCTGCTGAACCTTGTAAGACAAAGGTACAACACCAAAAACTGTAACAAAGCATATTACATCACAAACAGGGAACAATAATTGACTATGTTCAAATTGATCAAAGGTAGGCATGCTGCCTGGGTAATGCTAAACATTGTTACACGTCACACTACAAAGATGCTTTTTAATAGCTTACACTTGTAGCATTTGTTCGGCTGCAGCCAAATAAAACAGAAAGTTTTCTGTTGCCGGGGGTAGACGATGCTGACGGAGTGTTTCCATGGTGATACGGACTTTACCAGCACCTTCGAGGGGTTCAGCCAGTGACCTTAGGTGGGTGAGAATTTCACTTGTTTTTTTAGACAATTCCTGGAAAAACAAAAAGAAAGAAAACACTTAGTGATAAAATTGTACTTCAAGACCAATGACTAATAATTATTAAACAGTAATAGCCATTTCCAATGCATCAAATCAACATTTCAAGCTCCTTCATTCTTATATCACTGTTAAAAAAAATTATATAAACAGTATGGATATATATATATATATATGTATATATATACAGTCACGTGAAAAAGTAAGTACACCCCATGTAAAGTTTTGACTTTTTCAACATATTTCAACACACAGCTATTTGATCTTCATTTCAACAATATTAATAGATAAAGGTGATATAATATAACAAATATCATGAAACATTTACATTTTGTAGTCCATTGTATAATTTAAATAAACATAAATGCAAATTTCACATGTGGAAAAAGTAAGTACACCCTTGGCTCTAATAGGTGGTATTGCCCCCTTTGGCAGAAACAACCTCAAGTAGGCGTTTCTTATAACTGTCTACCAGTCTCTGACATCGACTGGGAGAAATTTTTGCCCACTCCTCCATGCAGAATTCTTTCAGCTGTGCGATGTTTGAGGGGTTTCTTGCATGCACAGCTCGTTTCAAACCCCCCCTCCCCCCACCTCCCGCCCCACAACATCTCGATGGGATTTAGATCCGGGCTTTGACTTGGCCATTCCAGAACCCTCCATTTCTTTCTTTTCAGCCATTCCTTGGTGGATTTAGTGGTATGTTTAGGGCCATTGTCATGTTGCAAGGTCCACCTTCGGTTGAGCTTCAACTTTTCGACAGATGGCCTCACATTATCCTCAAGCACCCACTGGTACAATGAAGAATTCATAGTGGATTCTATGATGGTGAGCTGCCCAGGCCCTGATGCAGCAAAGCTGCCCCAAACCATAATATTTCCACCACCATGCTTTACAGTTGGTATCAGGTTCTTGTGTTCA
>NC_136262.1:194276583-194279083 GCF_964187855.1 Myxine glutinosa | reverse complement strand
GAATCAGGATCCTTGGCCAACAATAACACAGTTATTTCTAAACACATTGTCCAATGATGCTTATCTTGCTTTATTGCCCAGTTCATCATCCTACTCAGTGTCATATCCATCAGAATCAGAGTCAGAATCACTGTTACAATCACTAGTATCTGAATCTGTGTCAGAGTCTACAGTGCGGTTTGTTCTGGCATCACGTAGACGTTGAGGTAGTGCCGGCTGTGAATACCGTATTGGCAAACATTTGCCCTCTCTCAAGCTCCAACCATGCTGAAGGGGAGATGATGGAGCATCTGGATTCATAAAGTTTAGCATGATGAATGCCTGATAGTTGGCCCGTGTTACCTTCAAATTATGTGAATCTGTATCAGGAGGAATCCTGAGAGTCGATTTCCTCTTCATCCCCTCCCACTTTTTGGCCCGAGCTTCTGAAGGTGTCTTGCTTGATTTATCCTTGTATATGTATTTGATGGTATACTGCTCTAGCTGTTTAAGAGTTTGTGATGTCACTGGGAGACATTTCCCAAGCCCTCTAAGTAGCTCTCGTGCCTCTTCTGACTTCATTGTACTGTCAAAGACTGATGGTTTTCCACGGCCATAGAAACTGGAAATAGCATCTGCACCAGTGTGGATGTGAAATGGGATAATGATATCACTAATATCCTTATCAAGGAGTGTTGCGCAATCAATTATGCTTTTCTTCCTTTTCAGTCCTAGCATACCTTCAATTTGATGTGCCACATACGATACTAAAACCAACACATCTGTGTCTTCTGCATCAATGACAACGGCATCTTTTACTCCCGACTTTCTTAGTTGGGAATATATATACAACAGAATGGTGTCTGCTTCCATATGCTGACATGTCAACTCAACTACCTCCTCATCAGTGGACAAATCACTACAGCGTTCCCTCACCGAGTAAATAAATCTGGTATCTGGATGTTGGAGTAACAGGGTTTTGAACTCAGTCTTCAGAAATTGCTGCAGACGAATTTTGTTTCCTGGGTTCTTGAACATGTTGTTGAAGTGCCTAGGGGATGGCAGTTCATCATTTCTCTTGATGAAAATATTCCTGGTCCCACCAACAAAAGGCAATTCACCTGTTCGCCTTTCATGTTCACTATCTTTGATGCTGTGTTGTAGATCATATGGGTCATTTACAAATATTATCTGGGAAGCCGTAGGATGGCGTTGGACAACAAGGTTAAACATTTTAGCAGCATAATCGCCCCATGTATAAGCACTTTCGTCTTGCTTCTCTCTATCCTCAGCAGACGGGGTTGATAGCCTCCAAATGAACCCCATATCTACTAGTGCAATGTATCTATCCCGGAACTCCAGTTCAATAAAGTTGAACTTTTGTGCCAGTTTACATTTTTGCCCTTTGCGCATTGTTCCATTTACATTGAAGATGGGGAGACACTCTTCTGTCACGCGGTATTCCATGACTTCAGATAGCACTAGACCATCATCTAACTCTTGTGCCAAAGTGATGATCTCGGCCATGGCTTTGTTTTCCATAGCATCTGTTTTTGTGACCTTCTGTTTTGATGCGTCTTTGATAACTGGTGGTTTGCTGAAGCTGTGTCTGCTGTTTCTGTGTATGGTTGCATCAAACTGTTTATCACCAGAGAACTTGCGCTCTTTGAAGAATGATTGCACTAGAGTCTCCCCATCCTCATGTGCTGAGTCAAAGTCTTTGACAAGTGCATCTGATGCGACCATTCCTGACTGGAGCGACCTCAAGATAGGCTGTGTAAGGTCGAATGGGTCACAATCAAATTCCGTGATGCAATTGTCTAGATCTTGTACACCACGCTCATCCAGCAACAACCTCGTTGTGGAGTTCTCTCTGTGACCTTCAGATGATTTGGTGAGGTTTGCCAATGCATGTAGTGAACTTCTAACTCTATTCACAGAGTTGACGGTTCTTGTGTGAGTCAACAACCAACATCTTTTCATTTTTTAAGATGCGCTTCCAACCTGCTTTCATCTTCGACCCCTTATTCATGGTCATTTCTATCCAGAGATCCAGGGGTAAGCACGAGTACGGTTTCCCGGTCATTGATTGCGCGAATAGGCCATCTCGCATGTACCTCTCTTTTTCTTCGGGGAGACTGCTAAACTCAAGTCAGAATTCTACAAGCCATCTGCTGTATTTATCATTGTCGTATATCCGCAGCCATGGCATCATCATTCGGAGGGATGCTTTGAATGAATCCCAATCCTGTGTCCTCAGGGCGTATATGTTCATGATCAGTATTTCAACCATTTCCATAAAGCTCAACCAGAACCTTGCCATAGGGCTGTCTGATTTCCCAACACTCTCAAATGCTCTTTCTACAAAGGACTTGAACTCTGCATCCATCAGGAAATCATCTGCGATGGCCTGTAATTGTTCTTTTGAGCTATTGGGTGGACTTCTAAGAACTTCCAACTTTGATTTGAGCTCCGATGATAGCTTGTCCCTCGCTGACCCCGCAAAAAATAATCCTGCGAA
>NC_136262.1:194266583-194271583 GCF_964187855.1 Myxine glutinosa | reverse complement strand
ATAGACGGGGTAGAATCGACCCAGGACCTCGGGGAAATGTATGTGGAGGAAAGGGAGGAGGAGAACAATGGCAATGTGGTTGAGGGGGTTTCAGGCGCGCAAAATGGCGCCCTCGCGCACGAGGTTCCAGGCGCGAAAAAAGGCGCCTCGCACGAGCGCGCGGTAGCCGCGCCCGCTGCACCAATGGGGGTGGTCCAAATGCAGGCCCTCATGGAGCAATTTATGACGCAAATGCAGGCGTCCCTCAACCTGCAGAGGGACGAGATGAGGGCTAATAGTCAGCAATTGGGGAACCAGATGGATGCTCAGGGTGAGCGATTGGAGGGCCAAATGGGGGTAATGAGGGACGAAGCGAGGGGTACCAGTGCCCAAATTGGGAAGATAGACAGCAAATTTGAGGGGTTAGACAATAATTTTAAGGGGTTAGACAATAATTTTAAGGGATTAGACAATAAATTTGAGGGGTTAGACAACGGGATAAAAGAGGTAAAGAATGGGTTAACGGGGTTAGAAAACACAATGGACGGCAAATTGAGGGAAATAGGGGAGCAATCCACCCGGGAAATCAAACGGATGGGGAACCAGATAGAGGAGGTGAAAATCGGGTTGGAAGGTAAACTGGATGCCCAAAGGGATGAATTAGGACAGATGAGGGCGGCATCTACTAAAGAGATGGAGGAGATGGAGGAGATGGAGGAGATGGAGGAGATGGAGGAGATGGAGGAGATGGAGGAGATGGAGGAGATGAAGGAGATGAAGGAGATGGAGGAGATGAAGGAGATGGAGGAGATGGAGGAGATGGAGGAGATGGAGGAGATGAAGGAGATGAAGGAGATGAAGGAGATGAAGGAGATGAAGGAGATGAAGGAGGAAATACGACGAGGTGTAAGCGAGGAGGTCTCGGGGGTAAGCAAGGAGGTAAAGCGAGGTGAGAAGCGTATGGAGAAAGAGGTGAGAAATGGGACGGCAAAGTTACAAGGGGGAATAGAAGACCTGACGCAGGAGGTGGAACAGATGATGGTGGGACAGACGGAGTTAGTGGAGCAGGTACAAAGGAACACTGCGGTACTAGGAGGGTCAAAGGCGACACAAAAAGAACTAAAAGACGACTTGATAGCGACGAAGAGGGAATGTCAGAGGGTACGTGAGGGACTGACAACGAGGTTGGACGAGGTGACAGAAGTAATGGAGACAAAGGACCGGGAGGTGAGGACGCACATATAAACGGTCAAGGTAGCCTTAGAGGACCAAATTGAGGAGACGCACCGGGAAATAAAAGAGGTGAAGGAAAAATTAGAGAAGGTGGAAGAGGGGGTGAGTGAAATTAAGAAGAGACGGAGGGAAACTAAGAGGGAGATAAAGGAGGAGGTGATGGAATATGTACAAGGTCGGTGCTCAAATCGTGATGGTGTGCTCGCTAACCAAATAAAGAGTTTGCAGGTGGCGAAGGAGGTGCAGAGACGAGGTGCCAAGGTGAGTGGCGATATACGTGGAAATGTATATGATGTGAGGGGAGCTTCAGTCGGCTTGGGGGTTGATTTGGATCCGGGAGTTCGTGAGAGGACAGTGGTGAAGTGTGTGACGGGTACGGTGTGCGAAAGAGGAGGTGTGCGAGAATGTCCGACTCTGGGGTGTGTGAGGAAAAAGTGCGCGCCGAGGAGTGAGTGTGCGGTCGAGACTGAGTTGGTCGTAGCGCGTGTGCGAGGGGGCACATGGAAACGCGTAGTGAGGAGTGTCACAGAGGATGTAACGAGAGAATGCACACCTGTGGTGAGTGTTACGGAGGGTGTAACGGGAGAGTGTGCGTGAGAAAGGTGTGTAACGGACGGGTGCATGAGGAAAGAGTGCGCTGTCAAGAGTAAGGGAGAATGCACACCTGTGGTGAGTGTTACAAGGGATGTAACGGAAGCATGCACACCTGTGGTGAGTGTTACGGAGGGTGTAACGGGAGAGTGTGCGTGAGAAAGGTGTGTAACGGACGGGTGCATGGGGAAAGAGTGCGCTGTCAAGAGTAAGGGAGAATGCATGCCTGTGGTGAGTGTTACGGAGGAAGTAACGGGAGAGTGTGCGCAAGAGGATGCACGAGAAAGGTGTGTAACGGACGGGTGCATGAGGAAAGAGTGCGCTGTCAAAAGTAAGGGCGAATGCGCGACCGAGTGTGGTGGTGAAAATAGTAAGAGTAACACGGAGAGTGAGTTGGTTGTGGCAGGTGAGAGAGGATGCACACCTGGAATGGAAGGATGCAGACCTGGAATGGTAGAGCATGTGTGGGAATGCACGCTGGAGTTAGTAGTGAGGCACGTGGTTGGGTGTGCAAGTGAGAGCACACCTGTGGTTGTCACAGAGGAGGTGACCGAGGAGGGGGCACAAAGAGGTGTGTTGGTGAGGTGTGCGAACGACGAGTGTGTGCAAAGGTGTGCGGTGGTCAGGTGTGTGACAAAGTCGGTAAGCGGATTGAGTGTACCTGGGTGTGCCAGGGAAGGTGCAATGACAAAGAGCATGGAGACGGCTGGATGTATGAGCAAGGAACGGGCTGCGGGGTGTAAGCATGCGAATGGAGCATCGACGCTAACCGGGTTAGCGGTTAGAGCGACGTATAGCCGAATCGGGCCTTCGGTGCCAACCGGGCAGCTTTGCGTGCCGCGGGGATCCGCGGCGGTTTCAAAAGAACCGCCGTGCGGGATTCACGCCGGGCCACGCTTTGAACGGCCGCGTCCGTGCTCCACTAGGCGGAGCGGGCAGCCCGATAGGAAGGGTCGTCATGGCGACCCCTTTTTGTTGAGGCGTTCCGGCAGGTCGAGATAGGGCCATTGGACGGCTCTGTGCCGAGATGGTGCGTGGGATCTCGGCCCGGGTAAGCGTCCTTCCCTGCACTGAATGCCGGACGTATCCAACCGCCGGCACCAAGCAACCCACATTCATTGCTCGGCTTTGCGAAGCCGAGCTTTGGAGATGAATTGGCGCACCGAGAGGCACTAGTGAGTAGACTGTGATGATGAGGATAGTGTTCTGGCCCCGAAATTGAAAAGCAAAATTTGATGATTGGCAAAGGATTGGCAGAGTGATGATTGGCAGATGATTAGTAGTGATTGGCAAATTTTTGATTGATTGCAATTTGGTGTGCAAAATTGGTAGTGGAAGATACCCGATGTGGTGGGATGCCAATTCTGCCATCTCTCACACCACGGGGGCAAAGGAGCACTAGTGTTATGGGGTTTGGCAGTGAAAACTAGCCCTGGAGGGTTAGGATATAATGATAGGGATCTAGAGAAGATGACAATAGGTAACGTTAAGATTAGGTAGTGACAATGATACCTGTAGTGGGGACGCAGGTAGATTAGTGTGGATTATAATGACGAGGGAGCGCAATAGTTTAAAGGGACGACTGGGAAGCGCAAGTTCCAGAGGGGAGTAGTTAGATGAGATGATGCCGTGTGTGTGAGGATCGAAAGTGTATTGAGCAGGGTATGAGTAAATGATTGTGATTGTGAGTAGTATTGTGATTGCACAGGTGTGCAACTGGACAGGTGGATGGAGCAGTGTATGAGAGTGATAGTGATGAGTTGTGCTGACCAAATGGTCCAGGAAGGAAGGAGGGTGCAGGTGGCACCAGGTGTGATTGCACAGGTGTGCAACGACAGGTGTATGAAAAACAGGTGTATGGAATAAATGGTCTGAATATATGGAGTATTGGAATGGATGGTCGTGGAGTGAGTATGGTGGAAACTGTGGAGTGGAGTGGATGGTGCGAAGGTGTGGATGGGGGAAAGGAGGATGGACCCCCATCACGAATACCCGGGGAGGGTAGTGTAAGTGTTAGGTAGAGGGTATAGGTAAATTGTGGTTGGATATTGGCATCTGTGGTGAGTATGGAAGAATGGTACTTGGATGGGTGCATTAGTGTTGTGGAAATGGCTGGGCGTGTAGCCTGTTAGTGTGTGTAGTTGGTTGGCACTCCACCACTGTGAGGATGTCGGCCAGGTGAGGCCGCAGGTGGGCTCTGGGAGCCGGTAGAGTTGTTGTGGATGGGGCCCGAGGATCCGGAGGACGGACCCGGGTAGCCCAGTGCCAGAGGGCACCAAGGGGTGACAGAGCCAGGAGGGGCCTTCCCCAGTTAGATAGGTTAGGGTGAGGAGCGAGGTAAGCTCGGGTGGCAACTGCAGTGGAGGTGTGCAGGTGGGTAGACCTGCTGGGAGAGCTACACGCCCCAGTCCTGAAATTGTGCAAGGGCACAGGGAGTTGCATCGGGGGAGTGAGACCCCAAATTGAGAAGCACCACAGTTTGGTCAATGGGAATTGGTTTTTAGAACCCATAGTGTAAGTTGGCCAATGGATTGGCAGGGAAAGACCCCGGGTAGTGTAAAGTGTATTAAAGTCATTTAGAAATTAGTTAGGATGAAGATCTCCTCGCACCATCTGCACCCACTCACCTGAGGTGACAGGACTCCACACCATGCCATGTTTTTATTATTTTGATGCAAATGTTTGGAATGTGAGACGCATCATGACGTGGGTGTGACATTGTGCTGTGTTCCATCTCTTCCTCCTTATGAGGATTGATGATGAATTGGGTGATGGCAAATTTTGGTTAGAGGGATTGTGGAGACGAATTTGGTATAGGGGAAATAGGGGGAAGATGTGACGGTAGCGACGGATTTGTAAATGTGTAGATTGTTGTACATATGGGGTAAGGGCAAGGGTAGTGTAGGTGACAGGGGGGTTGACGTACGGTAGGGACGAGCTTTCTCACTTCGCTCTCCGTACGCACTTCACCTTGCATTGCCTTGTTTGATGTGTACCCTTGAGACCTTACCCCTCGCTCATCTGTCTTTTCCCCCTTTTGTCTCCCACATGAGGACCTGTGCGCCACTGGGCGCCGAGGGGAGCGTGCGTGAGTCCGCCATTGTGCGCCCGGAACTCCCAGAACCAGCTGTCTGCATCGATGCACCACCTTATGGACCACATGTCTGTGGCTGAGCACCACTTATGGACCCCATGGG